>NW_023467259.1:0-6766 GCF_013731165.1 Rhagoletis pomonella
ATGAGATAAATCTTTCTATTCTTATTTATTTCTACTCCATTTCCTACCAATGCATTAAGTTACCACCCGCCATAGGCGTGTTTTATGTAGCCTACGTAAATTGTAACGGTTGCTGTGAAAATTGCCTAACTAATTTGTGGCTAAAATTGCTCATTAGTGACATTTTGCTGTCAAAATGAGGTTTATATAGTATTGATGTTCAATTTAAGCATGTATGCTTTTATGATATCCCAGAGAAGACAAGAGCTCTGTTTATGAATTGGAATGGAAAATTCGTCGGCAATTAAATAGAGACGAAATGATGACATCGAATGGCATACAGGCAGCGTGAGTTGCTGGGCTTCAACAGGCGACAGCTTTTGGTAATAGCAAAATTTACGGCTAGGTGCACCTCTTCGTCGCTTTCGATTTCGGATCGAAACAATCATTTCAAAAAAATTTCAAAACTTCTAAACGATCCCCAAAATCTTCAAAACATCCCGAAAAATAAAACTACACAACCTCGAAAAATTGGTAAAGTTCAAAAAAACTAGAGAAATTCTAAACAAGTGTCGAAAAGTTCCGAAAATATCCCGCAAACTCCCAAAAAATATGTCATTTAAAAGTCCCGAGCACATCTCATAAACTCCAGAAAGAATCTCGACAAGCGTAATGCAAAGAATCCTGAAAAGTAAAATAAAAATTCTGCAAGAGTAGTGAAAAATTTTATATTTCCTTCTTTACCCTTATGCTGTATTTCTACAAGGCACGAAATGTAAAATTTTTTTATGAGTTTTCCTTGAAATAAAAAACGTGAAAGTACACGAAAACATTTCGAAACCATCTCAAAAGTTCTCAAAACATCTCTAGAAAATAAAATGCGAAGAGTTCCGAAAAGTCCCCATAAATAAACCCGAATAACTCAGAAAATCTCGAAACACACCGAAAGCCGCACAAAGTCTGGAAAAATCTCAATAAATCTGAAAAAATTAAAACATTCTGAAAAATCATAAAAATTTCGAATAGATCGCTTAAGTTAACAAAAAAAAAAACATATTAATAAATTAATTTGATGACAAAGTGAGCGTTGAACAGCAACGGGTGTTTATGTCAATTGAAATATTAAGTTCGTTCCTACACTGTGATTATGCTCGAAAATCGATCAAAAGGTCACGAAAATCAATCAAAAGGTCACGAAAAAAAAAAATTTTGCGAATTTTTTTTGAATGTGGTTTTTTCATCACGAAAGTGGTAATAAGGTACCACGAAGCTCCTGAAAAGGCTGATATCCATTCCCGAAAGCTCATCGGGAGTGTGGAAAAAGTGCGACCCAAGGTAAAGGTGCTTGAACCTGGCGCTAGAACAGCAGGTGTTGAGAAGATTCCAACTTATCGTCCACCAAGCAGCTGGTGTAAAAGGGATCGTCGATGATATTAAGCCTTACAGCATGCTTGCCTATAACGGCGTGTCCAGTTAGAACTCCCACCACTAGCGAGAAGTTTAACTTGTTAAGTGCCAAGAGCTCCCTGGACCGCCCCCGGCTGTACACATGCATTCCAAGGTCTTCGCCCAGTCCCAGCTGAAGTGAACAAATTTTCATCTGTTCAGTAGTAGCGCACGCAAGCTCGGGGTAGCATCCAGACTTTCTCTCCCCGGGAGCAGTTTCCCAAGGATTCCCTGACTTGCCAAATGAGCTAAATAACATGCGGTAGATAAACCTTACAAGGTTAGCCTCGACCCCAAGCCTATTTAAAGAGCTTACAGTAGTATGTATGTAGATATGTATGTCTTTTTTACGGCGAGGAAGAATCGTCGGTTAGACTTTAACCCGAACTAAACCTCCTACTGTCGTGTATGGTATTTCCCACCGGTACTACCTTCAAGAACTTCGTCGGTAGGCGACCATATGGGTCAGGATGGTATGTAGATATGTCTGTATGTGAGTATGTTATACATATAGTAATTGCATACATATGTATATCTGTGTTCGTATGGAAAAGTAGCTTATGTCGAAAGGCCGGCTTTAGTATAATGCGGCATTCCCTTTATTTTTTAAACGACAAGGAATTTTTTGATGAGATTTAAAAAGAATATTGGCTTGCTAGTATCGGAACTATTTCTTGCACGTTTATTGTTATTAGTATTAGCGCCCGTAAGTCATTCGCAATCGTATGCTGCGAATGCCGATTTATACTAAAGCCAGCCTTTCGACATAAGCTACTTTTCCATACGAACACAGATATTTACCTACGCATGTCTCTATTTACATACGAAAATGAAAAGCGCTTCTGCAACAAAAAGGGTTATTTCACATATATGTACTCGCATAAAAGTATGCCCGAGTGCGTATAGAATTTTCCAAACTTTTGCTACAACTAAGAACTCTGGCAATCAGCAATCGACAATTTGCGATCTCAACCAGACTAAGCAAAGGAGTAAAGTCATTGTTGTCACAATAATAATTACGAAAATATTTAATTAAACTTTAGGTGAGGCAAGAACAGCGTTCGCGCGCCACAATATGTAGTAGGGTGACCAGATGAGTCGAAGGAAAAATCAGTACACTTACAAGAGACCGACCCAATCGCCTATAGCAACGTTTTTTGGAATGCGGTACATGACTGTGTTTTCAACGTTATTATATTCAACATCAAAACACAGTCATCAAAGAATGTACAAATAGCAAATAACGTTCAGAAAAATCATGCTCAAAAAAAAAAGAAACGAGTAGTTTGAGAGCTGACTCTTGAGTTAAAAAAAAAGACTTCAAAGGCTCGAACATATGAAGAATGCTGTGGATTGCCGGAAATAGGGTGAACCAGCGTGTTTTGCTATGGCTGAGCAAATTTCAGTAGGCGCCCAACGATATGTTTACGCAAAATCAGTCAGGACATTTTATTTCGACCCTGAAATCAGGACAGGTCTGGTCACCCTAAACAATAGCATGTTTGGTGGCTCGCACACCCGCACAGCATTCGCGCGCCATCATAATTGCTATTCGCTGCCGCTGTCGTTAACAGCAACCGCAACAACAAATGACGACAGTAGCAATTTTCTTTGTTTACACTTGTGCTTAAAGTAATTTTACTACTTGCATGTAATTATTTTAATTTGCTTCCTGCGAAAAATTCAGTTTTCATTTACAGTGATTGCTAGCAAAATAAGCTTTTTAATCATCTTTAAGCCTTTAAAGGTTATTTAATATTTAAACAAAGATTAATCATTGCTTCATTTGCCACAGTATTTTATCCGTAAAGTGACAGCTGTAGGATTTTGCAGTAAATTAATATTTGCTTACATATAGTATGTATAGTATCTGCAGATTTGTGCGCGTATATATATATGTATGATATCCACAATAGCGTTCAACGACACGAGCGTGCAATGACATTGTCAATGAAATCAATAACAACGAATCTCGAAATGAATGAACTACGTCATGCAGGCATATGTACATACATATTTAAATACTTATGCAGAAACAAATATACATATGTACATCATATCCATAAATGCATCGCTAAAGCTATTAAATCTCGCAGTCATTGGCCAGTAACAGCGCTTGATCGCATCGCACTCCTTGCACTCCTCAAACTTTGGAAGAGAAAACTACACTCTCAGGATAGAGGGCAGAGTTGCAAACTGAAGAACTGCATTTTTGCTGACCTGCAGGGTTATAAGTACCTTCTTCTTGTTCTTGTTCCTCAGTAAAGTTAATTCAAAACGAAAAAAATGGTCTATCAGAACGCAAAGTTGGAGAACTACAGGTCGAGAGATGGGCTCGAAGTTGATTTCTATTCAGAGAATCTGTAGAACCGAGCCCTTCAAAAGTAGTTACATGCCTTTGAAAAGGGTACTAAGCTATCGAAGTATATCAAATTGTGACCTGAAAGCGTCATTATACCCCTTGACAAATTGATTGCACTGGAAGCTATAGGATCCAAAGTTTTCAAATAGAAAATTTTAATGAAGCTCCACTAATTTCACAGCTCACTTTAACGTTACTGACGAGATGGTTCTTATTGCAAAGAAATACAAATTACTAACCCTTTCTCCAACTGTTTGGCCGAACTTTTTCTCCAATTTGTGGTGTGCTTCCTGATGTTATAACACAGATGGAGGAACTAACAATTTTATGCCACTTACGAACGGCAAATATTTTTATGAGAAGTCGTTTCAAAGAAAGAAATAGACTCGAAGGTTTTCCAGCCGAAGGGCGATCGCTGATAGAAAAAAAAAAACTTTTTCTAATTTTATATAGACTCGGACAAATAATCGAACTCAGGTCCTATGGGGTGGCAATACACATTTCTGACCACTCGGCTACAGCGGCCGCCAAAGGTAGATTTGCACTTCTTAATTCTGATCTGTTAGGCAAAATTCATGAATGCAATGCCCTATGATAAACTCAAAAGCTCGTTTGACTTATTCTTCCAGGAGACTGAGATTTCCAAGTTTTTCTTGGCACCATACGGCGTTTTTTCTGCACTTTTCAGAATTATGTATGTATATGTATTTTACTTCTAAGTGTTACGTTACGTTAACTTTTAGGATTGTTTCTGAATTTTTTCGAGACCGTTCAGAATTTTTTCGGTACTTTTTGGTATTTTGCGTGTTTTACTTTTAAACAAATTTTCGAAAACTTTTTGGATTGTTTTGGTTTTTTCGAAGCAGTTCAGCATACTTTTGAAACGTTTCCGGATTTCAACATGTTTTACTTTTCGAGAGAGGACTCTTATGTTTTTTTCGGCAATTTCATTTGGGTTATTCTTCAAGCTTTTCAGGATTTTTGATGGCTTTTTGGCCGCCAACCATTTTTTCGACACTCTTCGCGTGTTACTTTTTGAAATTTTCGACAGGTTTTAGGATTGTTTTGAAGCTTTTATTAGGTTTTTTCTCGGATTCTTAGTTGTTTTCATAGTATTTCAGGTTTTTTTTTTCTAGTTTTCTACTGCCATGTTAATTTTTGTTTTGGGACTATTCGGTAAATTTCGGAACTTTCGGCGCTTTTTTGGGACCTATCAAAATTTATTGAAGACTTTTCGAGGCCTTTAGAAATTTTTCGTGTTTTACTTTCTGAGAGTTTTTCAAAAATTTGGAATTGTTGCAGAACTTTTCTGGATATTTTACTCTTATTTTAAGCTTCTTCAACTACTTCCACTCGACTTACATATATAAATGATAAAGTAATTTTTCTCTGCCTTCCGCAATCTATTTGGCCATATCTTTATACTCGAGCAAACTCTTCCGAAGTGGAAGACCTTGTACTGAAATTTTCAATGCGTTTATTTCGCAGTGTAATGCTTTCAGCCATATCGATTTCTATTCGAAAATAGTTGTTATCCATTTGCTCCTCTGCCGTCTTGGCAATCCATTTTTATAGCTGTCATAAACAGGCACGGTTGGCCCGATTCCGCTTGCCTTGTCATTGTTCGTCGGCTATAGTTTTTCGCCTAGCCAAACTATGCTCTATATTTATGAATGCACATATGTAAGTATTAAATAAGCTAAGATTTTTTTTTACTTTTTTATGTTTTATATGTATGTATAAGTTTGCTTTTTTTTCTTTTCCTTGGCACAAGCTTTTATGACAATAACAAAATTGACCTCATGCGAACTATTAAAATTTCTCGAAATTTACTTTGTTAGATTTGCACTTACCGCTTTGTTACGCATTCTCATGTATACACTTTTAATGGGCAAGATTAAAAAATCAATAAAAAATTTTACGATTTTTAGCTGTTATAGATTTTTTGTATGCTTTTAACATGGAATTGATTGGCTGTCAAAACAAATCAATGTTGCGTAAAATTGGTTATCAGCGAGCGGTTGAAGGCGTTCAAAATATTTTGTTTTCTTTAATATTTCTATACTTTAATTGAATTATGACTTATTGGGAATTGATTAGAAGGTTTTAATGGATATTTTTTACGCCTTCAAAAGGGTACAGAGCGAGTTTATAGTTCATACGATGAAAACAAATTTATGAAGCATTTATGCTTTATTAACACTTCCAAGTACTAACATTTTAGTACAAAAGCTCTGCTAGTGAAGCTGGAGAGCAGAGGCTGTCGGGTAATTGCCAATGTAGATGACGTGGAATTTATAGCGAGGAGTAAATTTCTCATAATGATCTAATCTAGGGGTACACGAGCCTGGTTTCTAGGTGGTCTACGAACATAGGACTTGCAGTAAGTCCTAGTAAGATGAATTCTTCACTGAAAACTACAAGAAACCCTCTGCAACTCTTCCTTCAATTGGAGGCGTACGCCTGGACCTTTCCGATGGAATCAAAAAATTGATTCTAAACAGGAAGCTGTCGTAAAACTTCAACGTTGGAGAATAGTTCAGAAAGTAGCAGTGGGCCTTTATTGCAGTAGGGGACGCACTTGGTAAGAGATGGGCTCTTTCTCCTTACAAGATTTTCTAGCTCTATGAAACTATAGTGAATTCCATAGTTTTATGGAGTTCTGTTACTTTATTTTATTTTGTTTATACTTTACTTAATTTTCTCATTTTTATTTTATTTTTATATTTTATATTTTTTACTCACTTAAATTTTATTTTATCTCATCTTATTTTGTTTCAAATATTTTATGTTATTTTATTTCAATTAATTTAATTTTATTTTATTATACTATATTATATATTATATATTATTTCTTTAATTTCATTGAATTTTTTTAGGTAATTTAATTTAATTTAATTTATTTTATTTTATTTTATTTTATTTTATTTTATTTATTTTATTTTATTTTATTTTATTTTATTTTATTTTATTTTATTT
>NW_023467260.1:0-6766 GCF_013731165.1 Rhagoletis pomonella
CCACGACTTTTTTATTGCGTATAAATTGTAAATACCCCCGAGGTTCAGTCGTACAATTTACGTTTGTTTTAAATTTCTCGCTTTAATTAAATTAATTGATAGTACGTTGTTTTATCAATTTTTTTTGACGTCGTTGTCGATAATTCGCGAAAATAGTAATTTACCTCGAGGTTCAGTAGTACAATTGACGTTTGTTTTTAAATTTTTCGTGTTAATTAAATTAATATTCGAAAGATGGCCAATGTTAATGATTTTTCGCGGGCGTGTGATGCATTGTTGGAATTCGAAGCGGGCTTCAACAACATGCCGTGTAGCAGCCATTCCATTTTTTCACTGGAGATCCAAAAGGAGGAACTGAAGGCGCTCTGGGTCAAGGTGAAGGATGCGTTCGATGACTACTCGAAAAAGGTGTCGGACGACGAAACCGGGCAGGCTGCACTTCGGCTGGCGAAGTGCAGATATCAGGATTGCTACTCAGCATACTTGACGTGCGGCGCATTGATGGGAGAGACGGCTCATAACCTGACGTTCACGCAGCAAAGTAGTTCGACAGTTAATCCGGTAAATCGCGAGATTGAACCCCCAGCCCGCTCGAGTATCCATTTACCTCCATGTGACACAGAAATTTTTTACGGTGATTACATGTCGTGGCCATCTTTCCGCGATTTGTTTACGGCAATTTATATTAACAATTCGCGTTTGACCCCGGTAGAGAAATTGTACCACTTGAATCAAAAGACCCGTGGTGAAGCGAAAGATATCGTAAAAAAAATCGCCTTTGACTAACGACGGTTTCGCGACTGCTTGGCAAAATTTATCCGACCGCTATGAAAATAAGAGGATAATGGTTAATAGCCAATTAAAAACGCTCTTTAACCTACCATCGGTAACGAGTGAACGCGGGACGGAAATTAAAAATTTACAGCGGGCAGTTAATAATTGTATATCCGTTTTAGAAATGTACGGGATTGATATTGAGAACTGGGATGCGATCTTTGTGTTCTTAGTATCGAGTCGGTTACCGGATACCACGCTGGCGTTGTGGGAACAAGGCATTGTGAGAAAGGCGGAAATTCCAAAGTGGGAGGAATTAGACAGCTTTCTCACAAGTCGGTTCCAGACGTTAGAAACGGTGTCCGATATCCGAAGTGCACGCGCAGTAAAGCCTGTACCTAATCGCCAACCCGCAGCGACGTACGAAAGGAAGGTATCGGCACACCACGGTCAGTTTTCGCAGCCCGCATGCAGATTATGCCCCGAACAATCTCATGCTCTAAAGGGCTGCCCCAAATTTCTGGCAATGAAAGTTGAGGATCGCCTCAACTTAGTCAGAAAACACAATTTGTGTATGAACTGCCTAGCGCATTCACACATCGCGAAGGATTGCAAGAGTCCGTTTAATTGTTGGAGCTGTCACCAGAGGCATCATTCACTATTACATCGAACTTTAGCTCCACAGAAGGCCAACTCTTCGCAACAGCGACCCCCCCCGAGGAACAAGGACTCACGATCTGAGCAACCCCCCGCAGGCACCAGCAATGTGCAGGCGCTTTTTGCGGCGAGCAACCGGAACATTCTTTTAGGTACTGCTATGGTGAACATCTGCCACTCAGGAGTTAACTATGAGGCCAGAGCCCTACTGGATTCTGGATCAGAGGGAACTTTCATCACGGAGCGACTACAGAGACTCATCAGGCTGCCAACGCGTGCGGTTGATACGCAGGTATCGGGCATAAATGCCAGGGTATCGGCAAATGTGCGAAAAGTCGCGCATCTGGCTATAGGTTCTCCTATAAACCCCCAGTTTAGAATCGAGGCAAGAGGTCTGGTTCTACCCCAATTAACAGGAAACCTCCCGAAGTTTACAGTGGATCAAGGGCATCTTGATTCACTGCCCCCCTTACGGCTAGCCGATGTCAATTTTTACAGGAGTCAGCAAGTGGACCTAATTCTTGGAGCGGATGTTTACCCAGCAGTCATAAGGGACAAGGTCCAAAGGAATGTTCTGGGGTCACTCGTAGCGCAGGAAACGGTGTTCGGCTGGATTTTGACGGGACCAATACCACCAACGACCACGAGGAGTTTCACTACTTCTTTGTCTTACGGCGCAGAAACTCCAACCCCCCAGCTAACTCGGTTTTGGGAGTTAGAAGAAGTTTCCACCAAAAGGAAAATTACCCCCGAAGATGCGTTTTGTGAGGAGTTGTACGCTAAGACGACCACGAGGAATGAGCAAGGACGGTATGTGGTGGCTCTACCTTTTCGTCGGGAATTCCCAGACGAAATTAACCTCGGCCTTTCAAGGACTGGAGCAGCACGGCAATTCTTGCGCAGCGAGGCCGGTTATATCAGGAAACCGGAGTTGAAAACGGAATACGACCGGGTTCTGAAGGAGTACATCGAGCTCAACCATATGTGCCCCGTGAGGAAAACAGCGCAACAACCAGCACACAGGCCATACTACTTACCACATCACGCCGTCGTGAAACCGGACAGCATAACAACGAAGGTGCGAGTGGTGTTTAACGCGTCTTGTCCCACGTCAAATGGAGTCAGCTTAAATGACATATTATACCCCGGGCCTATTCTGCAAGCGGATTTGGTTTGCTTACTTTTAAAGTGGCGCTTATTCAAATACGTATTTAATGCAGACATCGAGAAGATGTATAGGCAAATTATGCTCCATCAGGAGCATACCCCATTTCAAAGAATTCTTTTCAGAGAATCCCCGGACGAAGAAATTAAGGATTACGAACTTAAGACCGTGACGTTTGGAGTAAACTGCGCTCCATATTTGGCAATAAGGACGCTACACCAGCTCGCAGATGATGTGAAAACGAGATTTCCACTGGCAGCAAAGATTTTGAAGCAGTATATGTATGTCGATGACGTCCTAGCTGGAGCCCACGATTGCACAACTGCAATACAAATGAGAGATGAGGTAATTGAAGCTCTTAACACCGCCAGCTTCCCACTAAGAAAGTGGACTTCGAATTGTAAGAAGATTTTGGCAGGACTACCCAAGGCGCACATATACAAGGAGAATTTCCTGGAGCTTGACGACATGAGTGAGACAAAAATGTTGGGAATCCGTTGGAACGCGGTACATGACATGTTTCACTTCACAGTACAGCCGATCCCCCGGAAGCAGGAGTATACCAAGCGAGAGGTTTTATCCTGCGTAGCAAAATTGTTCGATCCAGCTGGATGGCTCGGACCAATTGTAGTGGTGGCAAAGATCTTCATGCAGGAGATCTGGCTAACCAAAATAGACTGGGATGACAGTCTACCCCGAAATTTACTGCTACGTTGGGAGACCTTTCTGGATAACTATGAGCATATCCAGAAGATAAAAATCCCCCGATGGACCCATTTTACGCCATGGGACGAAGTGGAGTTCCATGGATTCTGCGATGCCTCTGAAAAGGCATATGCAGCCGCACTATATATTAGGGTACGCGATCGCGCATCAAACAATGCGCCCCACATAAACTTGTTGGTTGGTAAAACAAAAGTAGCACCAGTAAAAACGGTGTCTCTCCCCCGGTTAGAGCTCTGCGGAGCATTATTACTGGCCGAACTAATTAATACTTTTATTCCGCAGTTTGAAGTCACGCAGCCAGTAATATACAAATGGACCGACTCCACGATCGTACTCTCGTGGCTTAGGAAACCGGCATGTACATGGACAACGTTTGTAGCTAACAGAGTCGCAAAAATTGATGAGCTGGTTGGAGTGTCAGGGTGGAACCATGTGGACTCTGCTGATAATCCAGCGGATCTTGGCAGCCGAGGCGTGTCCCCCCCAGGATTTACTCGCAAGCACTCTGTGGTGGTATGGACCTAAGTGGCTGGAGCAAGATTCATCTACTTGGCCCCACCAAGGCAATAGAAATCCATTAGAAACCGACCTGGAGCAAAAACCGGTACGGGCTCATGCGGCAGGCATCTCCGAGGAAATGGACATTCTGGAGCGATTTTCAGACTTCTCGCGAGCCATGAGAGTAATTGCGCGAGTTTTCCGATTTTTTAGAAAAACTCATCCGGTGCATAAGTTGGCCGCTAGTGACGAGACAGACGAAATAACCTCCGATGAAGTAAAGCAGGTAAAATGTCGTCTCATCCTTATTGCACAGAGGCGTCACTACGCAGATGAATACAGGGCCATCATCGCTTCAACGCCAATCAACGCGAAAAGTTCACTTCGCGCTCTCAACCCCTTCCTCGACAGGAACGGAGTAATGAGGGTAGGAGGACGACTGGCGTTAACGAACATACCTTACAGTGAACGGTATCCAATAATTCTCCCGTACGACTGCCAGTATTCAAGATTGCTCGTAAAATTCACACATCTGATTTCCTTGCACGGAGGAAACCAGCTCATGTTGAGAATTTTGCGGTCCGAATACTGGATAGTGCGAATGAAAAACGTGATTAAAAATTCAGTTCATAACTGTAAGGTCTGTGTTATTTACAGAAAGAAGGCGCGGGAGCAGTTGATGGCAGCGTTACCACCGGAACGGACTGAGGTATCCAGACCCTTCACCAACACTGGAGTCGACTTCACCGGGCCCTTTGAGATAAGGAGTTTTACGGGTCGAGCTTGTCGTATTACCAAGGGCTATGTCTGCGTTTTCGTCTGTTTTGCGACAAAGGCAATACACTTGGAGGCCACCAGCGATTTGTCCACCGCCACATTTTTAGCAGCTTTTGCGCGTTTTGTGTCTAGACGCGGCTGCCCGCAAAATATGTATTCGGACAATGGAACCAATTTTGTAGGGGCGAATAAGGCATTGCAACAGGATTTTAAGCTCTTTGTCACTGCAGCGGCCAACAGCACAACTCAGACATACGCTCATCAGGGCATTACGTGGCATTTTATACCTCCAGGAGCACCTCACATGGGAGGGCTCTGGGAAGCGGGGGTAAAAAGCTTCAAGATGCATTTCAGGAAGGTAGCGAACAACATGCGTTTTACCATTGAGGAGCTCTCCACGCTTCTGGCAAGAATCGAATCTTGTCTTAATTCACGACCAATCAGCCCCATCTCGGAAGACGCGGAATCAATGGAACCTTTAACCCCAGGACATTTTTTGATTGGCACCCCGCTACTGGCACTCGCTGAACCCGAAATTAACGAGAACCCGATGTCTATTGTCAACCGGTGGCAAAAGATCAAGGCGATTCACCAGACATTCTGCAGAAGGTGGAAAGCAGAATACCTGAAGGAATTGCAGAAGAGAGTGAAATGGCACTCCCCCCAACGAAACCTCGAAGTTGACGATCTAGTCGTCGTCAAAGAGGATAACCTTCCCCCAAATGAATGGCGACTTGGCAGAGTAATTAGGGTCTTTTCAGGTCAGGACAGCCGAGTACGAGTCGTAGAAATACGAACGGCACGCGGAATTATAACTCGACCAATTGTAAAATTGGTACTTTTGCCAGATTGACAAAACAAAATAATAATCGTATCTCTCTTTACAGAACTCAATAACGCAAAATGGTACGTGCAACCAAGAGCAACACCCAAGCTAACAAGGGCCAATACCGCTGCCCAGTGTGCCGCAGCAACCACCGCCTGGCTTTTTGTCGCGAGATGCGCAGGATGGAACCGGCCGGGAGACTGCGTGCTGTCCTCGTGCACCGCCACTGCGCCAACTGCCTGTCGCCGCATCACACGGCGAAGAATTGCGCATCGCCCCGAAAATGTGAGCATTGCCGAGACCGGCACCATAGCCTTCTCCACCTGGGCGAGGCGCCCCGAGATGAGGAAGACGTGCTACTGGGATTGGTCGAGCCAGAGATCCGTCAGCGACGACCGTTCCGCCCGTACACCATCCGGCCATTAGCCGAAACAAGCGACGAAGGTGAGGTGCTGGAAATCGACGCCGATGAAGAAGACCTCCAACAAGCATTGGGGGATGATCCCGAGCTTAGTGCACCGCCGGCATTCAGACCTGCTCTGTCGGGTGTCCGGTCGGTAGTGCAGCGAGCCCCAGCAACGAGGTCGAAGCGCCGAGGCGCACACCGACGCCAACGGCGATCCCAGCAACAACCCCACCGCCGTGGTGTGAGAGACGCCCGAGAGCGGATTACGGGCACGGCCCGTAGCGCTCCTAGGCTATCTGTCCTCACACCCACAGTAGCGGTTAAGGTAATGACCCGAGGGAGGACGCAAGTAGTGCGCGCCATCGTCGACCCAGCACAGCCCAGGTCGACAATATCGCTTCAGCTGGCACGCCAACTTCGAGTTTTGCCACAGGGCTATGCAGATGTGTGCAGGCTCACGCTCAAAGGGTGGCATGAAAGGCTGGATATTTGCGCCGACGTGCAACCACGCCTCTCTCGGGTAACCCCCCCCTCGCACGCTGGATGCCAGGATTACCAACGAGTTCGACAATTTTCGGCTGGCCGACCCGGGCTTTTACAAATCTAGCGCCGTATCACTAGTCCTAGGAGCCGAAATATACGCAATGATCCTGCGTCCGGGACTCATGCCAGCCACCCCCACTCGACCAACGGCACAGAACACAATGTTCGGGTGGATGATCTCGGGAGGCACCATCTATTAGTGGACTACCAGAAGCAATTGGCCTGAAATCCAAAAAATGAATTTTTTAATGAATTTATGAATTGTAAATAGCAAAATGAAATAGAAAAAAAAATGAATTGTAAATATCTAGTTAAGTTTATTGCAGCGACACTGCAAGGCGGGCGGCATGTTTACGCTAGCCCCCTTCACCTTAAGTATGTTTATGAAGTAGAG
>NW_023467261.1:0-6766 GCF_013731165.1 Rhagoletis pomonella
CCAAAATGCTTTTCCCACATTTTCTTTTCATTAGCAACCTCTTTATTTCATTCTTATTTTAGTTTGGCCAGCCAATTAACAATAAATACGAAATAGCGTATTCAAATTGAGAAAATACGACTTCCACTTCGATAAATAATCGAAAAAAACTAGTGAAGACACCGATTGGAATGAGTGGAACGTGAGTTTTCAAGTAGTTTTCAGCGAAAACTCGTTTTCGTTTGACAGATTTTACATGGACGAAAACACATGTTTTAGGTCGAAAACCAGTTTTAGCAACGAAAACATGTTTTCGATGTCGGTCAGAACATGGTACAACAGCCGGTGTGAACAGCCTTCAGCCCACAATTCCAAAACTCGTTTTCAAAGTGTTTACGTTGTCGGTCAGAACATGGTATTAGTGTTTTCGTTGACATTTCTTGCATCCTCTGGTTAGATTTTTGCTACACAAAAACAAAACCAAAATGCTTTTCCCTCATTTTCTTTTCATTAGCAACCTCTTACTTTCATTCTTATTTTACTTTGGACCAACCAATTAAAAATAAATCCGAAATAGCGTATTAAAGATGACCAAATATGACTTCCACTTCGATAAATAATCGAAAAAACTAGTGAAGACACCGATTGGAATGAGTGGAACGTGAGTTTTCAAGTAGTTTTCAGCGAAAACTGGTGTTCGTTTGACAGATTTTACATGGACGAAAACACAAGTTTTAGGGCGAAAACCAGTTTTAGCAACGAAAACATGTTTTCGATGTCGGTCAGAACATGGTATAACCTTGACGGCAAAGAAAGATCATAGATTTATACTTGGCCAAGGACTGTCACTTCAGCATCATTCCCCACATCTTTTTGGGGAATTTATATACTGTTACACCCGCAAACATAGTCGACCGGGAAAATAAGTTTATAGGGCTTTCGCACGCGCCGATTTTTCAGGCCACTTTTAGTTGAAGCAAAAATCGCCTCGTCCGAACTGCCTTTCAACTAATCGCTTTCAACAAAGTTGGTCGCCAGCCAACTTTGAGCTCGTTCAACTTTTTTTCCTTGCAACCCTGTGTTTGTTTACATTCTGTATACATACTTTTTTTCTTTTTTACTTTTATTTTATCTTTCAGCTTCGCACGTCTACCAACGCTTGGCTTACCAAATTTACGCCAATTGATAAAATTTTGCGATTTAAATTCATTTTCAATAATGTAAATAACAATTCGTGTTGAATCGAAAACCGCCTCGTCTGAATAGGGATGGCAACTTTTTCACTTTCTACTTCTCATTCAACTTCGCATTCAACTTTTGTTGCCTCTAAAATCGCCTCGTGCGAATGCCATATTACGCGTCCTTCGCCGTCAACTATTTTAACGTGTCTAAGCTCTCTTTCATAAAAATTTTCTTCAAGAATGGGCTGGATCATGATAAAAACATAGCAAGGTAGAACCGTTCTCTCAATTTGTCGGCCATGATTTTTTTGAAGTTTGCCAACATTTTAAAATCATATAAAAGTGAAAATAAAAAACTGAAATTGTTCGAAATTGTTGTTGCTTGAGATTGAAAATGAAAATGTGTGTGTGAGTTTGTGAGTAAATTTAAAAATTAAATTGTTTGGAAACGTCAAGAATTTTAAAAGTGACTCTCAGCGGTTCTACCTTACTATATTTTTATCATGGGCTGGATTTCGATTTCACAACGAAGGTAGAATACATGGGTTCACGACGGCTGCCTTATGCTGGAGAGTGGGCAAGTTGTCGAATCGGAAGACCATCCTCTTCCACCATTCATTATCAGAGGTGAGGCAAGAGATTCGTATTCCAATTATTTAAAAGATTTTAACCGAACCCAATGTTGAAATGACCGCTACGTTTTCTTCTAGGTTGTGTACAAATTTCATAACTGTGTCAATTACCAGTAGCTCACTCGCACAAAATTTGTATTAAACGCTTAGATAACCACTAAAACTGATAAATATGCTTGCAAATATGCTCGCAAAACAAAAAAACTTAAGTTGAAAAATTTAATGGACATACAAGTGTTGCTTGATATTCTCAAATAAAGAAGATCTGCGTTGGTCGTTTCAATTTTTTTAAATATTCGTTATTCTCCATTTGAGATAAATTATGTAAATCTCTTCAATGACACCAATGCCTTCCCATAGAGACGAACCATTGGTTTTAAATTTTTGTATCCAAGCAGAAATGCAATTGAAGTTACGGGTTAATAAAAACTAAAGCTGTTTTTATGTTATTATTTGTTAATATTTCTTTAGTTCGACGAATAAAAAAAGCCCAAAAAATAGTCAAGAAAAATTTATTGAGCCAAATTTTTTTAAGCAGTACGAAGTTCTTTTCTACGCTTCTAATATGGTTTGCTAAAGTTTGTTTGTGAAGAGTACAAGACATCCTTGTTTTCAACATTAATATATGCCCGTTCCATCATTTCGTAAGGAAAAAGTGAGACAGCAGGCTGTAGAATATTAGATGTCAAAATCGCTTGGACATACACGAAATACTTGTATGATCGTTAAAATTAAGCTTGGAAACCCTGAATTAAGCAAAATAAGCTATTTCAAGCAAAAGCTGAAACTTTTCGGCCCTGATTAGTTATTACTATGGGAGTATACATATGTATTACTCTGTAGAATTCGCTTTCTGTGGGGGGAAGAAAATAAGCAGAAGTATTTTTGAGCAGAACTTCTTTCTGCGTAGGCGGCCTGTGGTCGCGCTCAGGGATTATAACCCTCACAAAGTAGAATTCTCTTTCTGTGTTGCGAAGAAAATTAGTAGAAGTATTTTTGAGCAGAACTTCTCTCTGCGTAGGCAGGAGAATTCTGCTTACATAATATTCATAATTGATATTGAACACATAATAAATTAGCACTTATCATATTCGCCTTTATAATATTTTTACGCTGCACACATAATACTCATAATTGCTGCTGCTGCTGCTGCAAACATTGCAGGTTATTTTTATTAGTTTATATTATATTTAAGTATTTTATATTAAAGTGTTTTTGTATTTTAAGATGATGATGCTTCTTGCACAAGCCGTGGAGCTATTTTTGCTGCTGCTAACATTGCAGGTTAGAAGTTCTGCTCAAAAATACTTCTGCTCATTTTCTTCGCAACACAGAAAGAGACATCTACTTTGTAAGGGTTATTATCCCTAAGCGCGGCCGCAGGCCGCCTACGCAGAAAGAAGTTCTGCTCAAAAATACTGCTGCTTATTTTCTTCCCCACACAGAAAGAGAATTCTACATTGTGAGGGTTATTATCAGGCATGGGCAGAGAACGAGCACACGCCCAAAGAGCGTAATCATCGTGTGTACGTATACAAGCAAGAGCGTAACGATGAGAACGCGACAGCATGCACAATGAATTAGGTACACTAACACATTCTCACTTTTAGCTAGCGCTTGTTTGTGGTAGTGCCCACCTCTGGTTATAATAATACAATAGCATTTATCATATTCGCCTTTATAATATTCTTACGGTTGGAACTTCTGGCAACACATTTTGAAACGTATTCTGGCAACACTTAATCACACATGCGCCTAGGAATAAATCGATACCATCAAGGTATTACTCAAATCCATACAAATACAAGATCACGTAAGAACGCGACGTTGTATTTGTAACTGGTTTTGAGAAAAAAGTTTGCGAAAGCGGGTTCGTCAGCTGAGCGTTTGTTTACATCACAAGCATCTTTCGTTCATGACTCAAATCAGTATTTGTACTTCTATCAAACAAGGTATCGATACCTACTCAGTATCGGAAAGGTATCGAGTACTTGTACATAGAACTACTATTTTGCATATTTTTCACACTTATTGGGTTTTTTTTTCACAAAAAGAATGCATTTTCACAAGATAATTTTTTTAATATTTTTTCACGCAAAAATTTAAGACAACAATTATTTTTGTATAGGATTTGATTTCAAAACCTTAGAATACATATTTACAAGATTAATAGAGAAATTTTTTTCATATAAAATAAGTTTAAGGAAAGAACTCTTCTTTTGTTATATTTCCCAAAAACATCAACTTTTCCCAGTGTTTTCCTGGAAGGCGGTTTCGAGATTTTGATATAGTTTACCTGTTTTTGAGAACAGCAAGGGAGAGATGACCCAACAACCGTTATGGGCTATTTTTGCTTACGCGTAAAAGCACATTTAGCTCTAAATGCTGCTCTAAATGTACATTTATCCATACAAAATTCGTCACCTAAATGCAACTAAATGCAACTCCATTTTTGCATTGAGAATCTAAATGCTAAAAGCAACCCTGTGATCTTCCAAAATTTCCACGATTCAAACATGGTTTAATGAGAAAAAATGGCAACACTGCTTTTTCGAGTATACAGTGGCTAGCTGCGTTTCAGTGATCGCCGATCGAGATTTCATTTATTATTTTACATTATTTGGATAAGGAAAATTTGGGCAAATTCAATATCGATGTGAGGTTGATAGAAATCTGGATTTGTGATCAGCCCTGTTTGTTTTGTTTCCTAATTGAGTGAGGAAATTTTAATTGACGGTACCGACAAATGAATATATACACAAACAAATGTTCGGTTGTGGTTAAAACAATTTAAGTTTTTGTATTGAATTTTTGGTTTAAAATTTATTTTTTCCTTTTTAGTAGGGTTTTTTGCACATTCTCTTCTGCGTGAGAATTGATCGTTATAGATACGGATCTGAATAAGCGACTGGAACACGGCTGCTTGTCAAAAGCATACGATTTCGAACTCGCGTAAATGTACATTTGCTAAATGCGATAGCATGAACGCTCTTCGAAAACATATGTTCGAAAATGCTAAATGTTGCATTTTAAATGCAGCAAAAACGCTGCATTATGTTCATACAGGCTTCCTTATATAGCTGCGGAAATGTGGTGCGCATATCTTCCCATTCCTCTAATGGTTTGATTTTCAAAGAAGATGCTGAAGCATAATAGGTTCATTCCTTATATTTTTGGACTAAAATCTGAAAAGGGTCAAAATGCCAGAGCGTAAGCAAAATGCGCTCACTAAAAGAGAATAACAGGAAAAGTAAAGGAACGCAAAAAACCAAATTTTTAGTCCAAACAATGGCAACAACAAAGCTAACGTCAAATAAGAGGGGAAATGTATGTGCAAAACACATTTACACAAGCACAAGCAAAATAAACACTTATTATATCAATTATTTTTTCCTCATCCCAATTTTAATTCACTTTTTTTACTTTTTAGATTATTCTCACTTTTTGCGTATTCTTTTATTTTCGTTAATTTAAATTCAGTTGAGTTTGACACTTTTCAGGATTTTGCCAGAAAAAATTCTTCTGACTAAATCTGACTACTTCGGACTTTTTCTGACTATTTCTGGGAGATAAGGAACGCTCCTAATAAGTTTTCCGCTTCCGATACAAGTACTTTTTTTTCGATACCTACTTGGATCGCAGTAAAAAGTATCGAGTACAAATATACTTGGTAAATTGAGAAAAGTATCGAGTATGTACTTGGATTTACTTGTATCGATTTATCAAATCGATCGATCAAACAAAACCAAAATGCTTTTCCCACATTTTCTTTTCATTAGCAACCTCTTTATTTCATTCTTATTTTAGTTTGGCCAGCCAATTAACAATAAATACGAAATAGCGTATTCAAATTGAGAAAATACGACTTCCACTTCGATAAATAATCGAAAAAAACTAGTGAAGACACCGATTGGAATGAGTGGAACGTGAGTTTTCAAGTAGTTTTCAGCGAAAACTCGTTTTCGTTTGACAGATTTTACATGGACGAAAACACATGTTTTAGGTCGAAAACCAGTTTTAGCAACGAAAACATGTTTTCGATGTCGGTCAGAACATGGTACAACAGCCGGTGTGAACAGCCTTCAGCCCACAATTCCAAAACTCGTTTTCAAAGTGTTTACGTTGTCGGTCAGAACATGGTATTAGTGTTTTCGTTGACATTTCTTGCATCCTCTGGTTAGATTTTTGCTACACAAAAACAAAACCAAAATGCTTTTCCCTCATTTTCTTTTCATTAGCAACCTCTTACTTTCATTCTTATTTTACTTTGGACCAACCAATTAAAAATAAATCCGAAATAGCGTATTAAAGATGACCAAATATGACTTCCACTTCGATAAATAATCGAAAAAACTAGTGAAGACACCGATTGGAATGAGTGGAACGTGAGTTTTCAAGTAGTTTTCAGCGAAAACTGGTGTTCGTTTGACAGATTTTACATGGACGAAAACACAAGTTTTAGGGCGAAAACCAGTTTTAGCAACGAAAACATGTTTTCGATGTCGGTCAGAACATGGTATAACCTTGACGGCAAAGAAAGATCATAGATTTATACTTGGCCAAGGACTGTCACTTCAGCATCATTCCCCACATCTTTTTGGGGAATTTATATACTGTTACACCCGCAAACATAGTCGACCGGGAAAATAAGTTTATAGGGCTTTCGCACGCGCCGATTTTTCAGGCCACTTTTAGTTGAAGCAAAAATCGCCTCGTCCGAACTGCCTTTCAACTAATCGCTTTCAACAAAGTTGGTCGCCAGCCAACTTTGAGCTCGTTCAACTTTTTTTCCTTGCAACCCTGTGTTTGTTTACATTCTGTATACATACTTTTTTTCTTTTTTACTTTTATTTTATCTTTCAGCTTCGCACGTCTACCAACGCTTGGCTTACCAAATTTACGCCAATTGATAAAATTTTGCGATTTAAATTCATTTTCAATAATGTAAATAACAATTCGTGTTGAATCGAAAAC
>NW_023467262.1:0-6765 GCF_013731165.1 Rhagoletis pomonella
TAAAGATCAGAAATTCTTTGACTTATACTCCTCCTACAAGGCCCAATATAACAAAATGAATAAATCGCGCTACAGAGACTACATTAGTAATTTTGAAACACAAATCAAAAGTACTCCGAATAGTTTTTGGAGGTACATTAAATCTAGAAAGAGGGTTTCAAGTGTCCCTAACTCAGTTTTTTATGGTGACGTCTCTGCCAACACTCTCTCTGAAGCCGCTGATCTCTTTGCTGATTATTTCTGTTCAAACTTTGTCACAGATGATGCTGAATATGCGGACCTATTTTCAGATAACTCGGATATCTTAAATAATTCCTTCAACTATGGCTCTTTAGTCTTAACTGATGAAGACATTTGTGAAGGTGTTAATGGGGTAAAGCTTTCAGTGCAATCGGATCTGGATGGGCTGTCGATCATTCTTCTTAAAAAATGTCCGTCATTAATTGCTCCACTAAAAGTCATATTTCATAGGTCTCTTGCCTCTAGAATTTTCATTGATGACTGGAAAATCACATCAATCATGCCAATCTTCAAATCTGGAAATAAAAGCGACGTTACTAACTACAGACCTATCTCGCAACTAACTTCAGTATCAAAACTGTTTGAATGCATTATTAAAAGGAAATTCCTCTTCAATATTAAGAACTGCATTGTGTGAACCAACACGGTTTTGTTCCAGGCAGGTCTCTTACGACACCCCTTGCAGTATTTTCTGAGGACTGTTTAAATGCCTTCCAAAATGGCTACCAAGTGGATACAATCTATACGGATTTCTCCAAAGCATTTGGTAGGATATCCCACAAGATATTAGTTGCTAAACCGTCCCGACTAGGTTTTCATTCGGTTCTTCTTCGGTGGATCAAGTCTTATTTAGCTGAAAGGAAGAGTTTCGTCTTTCTAGATGGAGTTTCTTCCAAAACATTCACGCCTACTTCCGGGGTCCCGCAAGGAGGCATCTTGGGTCCCTTGTTTTTCATTTTATTCATAAACGACATCGGGTTATGCTTTTCAACTGCTAAGTTTCTTTTGTACGTTGACGACTTAAAAATTTATTCAGTGATAAAAAGCCCTAGTGACTCTTTTGCTCTTCAATCTGAGATTGAGAAATTGCATATCTGGTGTTAAAAAAATCGTTTGTGTCTTAATATAACTAAATGCTATAAAATTACATTTGCCAAACTACATAAGCCTCTGTAAACTTCGTATCATATTTCTAACTCGCTTTTATCGACGGTTAATGAAATTAAGGACCTTGGGATTTATTTCGACTCGAAGTTTTCGTTCCTTACGCATATAAACTGCTTTATAGCAAATGCGTTATCCATGCTAGCTTTTGTTCGTCGAATAACTAAAGATTTTCGGGAGCTCTTAAGTTACTGATTTTTCATTCTGCAGAAACGAATGTTTGCTTTTTCCTAGGTTTCCATTTTAGATTAATTTGGTAACTTTCTTGTTATTCTGTAAGAATAATTTTTTGTATTCATTGGCTAAATAAATAAATAAATAAATAAATAAATATGAAACTGTGTACGAAAATTGTGAGAAATCTGCAAATCAAACTGTTTTAACAAGACTTTCTTAATAAATTAGGTATGCTGTTCTATAGTCTATTCAGTTTTAGTACAATAATGTACAAATTTCAAATGTATAAAAAATTCTCAAAAATCATCGCTAATTTGAAATTTGCACATTATTATACTAAAACTGAATGGGCTATAAAACTGCATACCTGACTTTTTTTTTAGAAATTCTTGTTAAAAAGCTTGCAATTTTGCTGAAGCTTTGCAGATTTTTATAATTTTCGTACACAGTTTCATACTTGAATTGAAATGGGGTTTGCTAAAATATAAGCCATCTTTTAATACCAAATTAACAAACGAATTTTGCAAATACTAAGAAAAAAACCCTATACTCAATTTTGCGAGTAATAGTACCTACATAGAACAATACCCAATAAACACAACGAAGTCGGCTCGAATCCGAGACGAGCTCGTTTTCTCTGATAGAACTATCGAGACGATACTTCGCGGCGATAGATCGGTGAATTCGAATCCGTAGGAGAGTCACCTATCGTTAGCGAATCGAGTATTACTAGTTTTTCGAATCGTTGGCGATTCCAGAAATTTTTTTTCTTCGAATCGGTGGCGATTCGAGAATTTTTAATTTTTCTAATCGTTGGAGATTCTATAATTTTTATTTTTTATTTTTTGAATCGTTGGAGATTAGAGAATTATTGATTTTTCCACTCGAAATTTCAGCTCGCTGGTGCTTTGAGATTGTAATTTTTTTCGACCCAAGTTTTATTGGATTTAAGAAACCAGCTATCTGAAATTAATTATATAATATAAATAAACAAAAGTTAAAAAATGTGCGAAAATTATGATATATTAATCAAGTTATTAAAAATGTGAATCCGTATTTAATTTTCAACAACATAATTAAACAGTAATATTTGTTATACATGTTAGATTTGTCCAGCACCGTGTTTCTTGTAATTTTATTTTTTCTTTAGTCGGTCTGCGCTATATTGGAAGAATTTCTTGGATACTTCATCCACTAAATCCATCGAAATATCTTTCAATGTTAATTGGAATGCAGCTGAAATATAATATAGTGGAGTTAAAATTAATAATTTGTTCGCCTAAGACCCTGGGTGCCTTTGTATATGCGTTAGAGCCATTTATGTCATCACCCACGCCAAGGAAAGGTGCCCTTATACTCAGAAATTCTGCTAAATATATTTCTCAAGACATTATTTGGTAATAGTTACCAAATCTTGTTTTCAGAAAAATTTGTTTAGATGACTCTTATCTGAGTGTATGAGCGCTCATCAATTATTTTCTTAATTGTGCCTCGAAGATGATGCAAGAAAAAAGTCTTTCGAGAAAACTGATTTACTCGAGGTCGCCTCGAATTCAAAACGAATCCAAAAAATATATTCGAGAAATTTATTTTCTCGAGTTCGTCTCGAATTCGATACGATGTCGCCCTCGTTTTTGTGTTTATTGGCTATGAACAATAATTACTTGAAGCGTCCGTACGTTCCGATTTTCAATATACTTACAATCGATAATCCTATAGCTATATAGAAAAAAAAATTTATGCGACTGTATTAAATTTTAACAAATAAAGTAAACGTTACGACTTTTTTTTTACATGTAAAGTATATTTTGCATCCGAACGCATGAAAGCAAGTAATTTAACTTTAGACCGTTCCTAATATATTTTTAAGTTGTTTTTGTTGTTAGGCTTACAGAAAATACGCTTTACTAAATTTGTGTATAGATTTCCAATTCTTTTTAATCGTGTGCCACAATTATGAAGGAATTATGGAAGGTATGGTTCCTCCAAAACCATAAACCAATTAGTCCAATATTTTAGTGGATGAAAGACAAAATATGTAGTTATCGATTGGCAATTATAAACTTTGCCTAGGAAAAATTCTATTTTTTCGGTCTTGATTGACACTTTTCAGGAAAAACCCCATCTGATTATAAGTTTTTTATTGCCGATTTTCGCTACTTTTTACGGTTTTTTTTTTGGAGTTTTCTCAAAATCTATGAGGTATATTGGCCAAACTGACTTCAAATTCGGATTCTGCTGGTTAAAATACATAACCACAGGTAGGTCCGGTCAAATGCACATCACATTAATTTTTTTTTTGTGTACCGGTGTTATTAATATGATAGAAGTGCAAAAAGATGTGAGTACCAGGCACCTACTCAAGAAATTTGATGTGTAAACATATGATTACGGCTCGGCAAACCATTGGGCGATTGAGTTACATGTATAGGTTATGTTAGAAATTAAACGATAACTTCATTTAATTTTATTAATTTTCTGATATATAATTTATTTATTCATTTTCCGGTAACACCACCTTATACGAATTCGCCCTTCTAGCATCCTTTGGACCGGGTTGTAATGGAAGTAACTGAACGGAGTGAACTGTCACATAATTATCTATTGTATGTTTAACAAATAAATGCACATGTTTATAACGCAATCAATAGATCCTCACGAGCTCGCCGCGATTTGTTACGGTTCTCCCCATGCAATATAAACAAGGCACTAAGTAACGTACGCACTTTTGTTAAAATGCATTTATTTAAGTTGAAAGAAGACAAATTCCCATGTTTGGTATTTCTTCTTACTTTCTATCTTCCAAGTCGAATTCATATCGATGGCTGAATGAAAGATAGACCTATCTCGGGAGCCAGCTCGAAAACGCCCTATCTCAGAAATATTTTCAAAAACGCCCTACTTCAGAATTTGATTGAAAAACGCCCTTTTTCAGAATTTTGTTGAAAAACACCCTATCTCAGAATTTGGTTGAATAACGCCCTATTTCATAACTCGCTACAAAAACGCCCTATCTCAAACGGAAATTGAAAATAAGCTGAGATAGGGCGTTTTTGAATCGCCAGCTAAGATAGGGCGTTCTTCAACCAAATTCTGAGATAGGGCGTTTTTCAATCAAATTCTTAAGTAGGGCGTTCTTGAAAAGTTTTCTGAGATAGAACGTTGTTGAAAATTTTTCTGAGATAGGACGTTTTCCAACTGGCTGCCGAGATAGGTCGATCTTCCACTCAGCCATCGTTATACTCTTATCACGATTTCATATATTCATGTGGTAGCAAGAGTATTAAAACATAAAATTAGTCCAATTCACGAATGCATTTCATGGATCTGAGTAAAAACTCAGTGCATAAACTCCATTTCATACACTCAGTTTCTACTCAAACGCATGAAATGATTTCTGGAATTGGCCTACGCATAATGGTAGTAAATGACATAATGAATTACAACAAACAAATCATTTGACATAATGCAAACCTTAAACGTTGTGACCGTTGGTTCAGATCAGTCCGCAATCAAGGTGGACATTTTGCCCACAAACATTGCAATTTTGCGACCAGTCTCACTGTAAAATCTCATTTTGACAATTTCATAGTTTTGGCTTACACTTATAACTTTCCATGAAAGCACGTACATATTTCGGCTGAGTTATCCATTTTGGGTTATTTAGTGGACAAACTAAACGCAAAATAGAATGAGTTTGTACAGCATGACCATTAACGTAGGGGCGAGTTGTACAAGTTGCCATAAAATCAATTTTTTTTATCTTTCATACAATCAAGACACAAATTCATTCAACAGGCCCACAAACGGTGTAATCTAGAGCAAAACATCACCAAGTTGAACCAACGGTCACTACGTTTATGGCTTTCTTTAAGAAAGACCGCGGCGAAAATTTCAACTGCTCCTGTAACACTACCTTATATTAGTTGGCTTTGCTATCATCCTCACATATGTTCATCAGAGTATATGAACGAAAGACGAATTCATACAAGGTGATAGTGGAAGCACAAAAACTATTCTAGAAAATTATACGCCCAATGACAAACCTGAACAAATGTACAACAAACGCATGATTTTTGTCAATCAGTACAATTCGCATTGATATTAACGAGCACCTTTGCTCTAATTAGATTTGTTTTCGTTTGTACTACATATGTGCTTATATACATGTACACAATCATATGTACATACACACAAACATATGTACAGTGGCTCAATAAAGAACTCGGGCATACATAACATGCAACTTCAAGTTCAAAATATTCGTAAGCAATACATGTTAAATATTTTATTTCTTATTTTTCTATTGGGTATTCAAGTATAATTTTAAAAGTAACAATGATAATTTGCAAATCCATTATCTGCTTGATATTATAAAATTAACATGCAGCGTGCACAAAGATGATGTCAAAAAAAAAGTCGGACATCTGGCAATGTTGCAGTTGTTTGGTATTTTAAAAGCGGGAATCCCACAATTCATTTGCTCTCGGTAAAAAAGTGCAAATAAAGTACCAAACGTTATATCTTAAAATAACACTTCAGTCGTGCTTTTTTGAATAAAAGTCCAAAATATAACCATGGGTAGACAGCGTGGACAAAGCTCAATTGAAGTAAGAAAATTAATTATTATCCATCATGAAAAGGGTAACACCGTTCGGGAAATCGCAGAAACTGTGGATAGACCCCGTTCGACTGTACACAACGTGATTAAACGTTTCAAAGAAACAAAATCCGTAGAAAATAAGAAGAAATCGGGACGACCAAAACTGTTTTCGGATGCAGATGAACAGTGGATAGTGTTGCGAAAGAATAATTATAATGGAAGAGTTGCATGGAAGAAACCTTTCATCAACGAGGTTATCGGCACAAGAGAATAAAATTTGCAAAGCGTTATGGGGATAAGGATTTCGAGTTCTGGAAGACCGTTTTATTTTCAGATTAAAGCAAGTTCAACATAATTAGGTCAGATGGACAATCATATGTGTGGAGAAGACCTAATGAAGAGCTGCTGGAAAAAAACTTGCGTCCGACACTTAAACACGGGGGCGGCTCGGTAATAGTATGGGGTTGTATGTCCGCGGTTTTCACTGGAAATTTGTGCTTCATTGACGGCAATATAGACCACAAACAATACCTAACAATTATGAAAGAAAATTTGATCCAAAGCGCTGAAAAATTGGGAATAATAGCCCAATTCTGTATCGGCGACAAACAATTTTTTACTGACAAATTTAAATTTTTTCATATATTTTTTCCATAAAAAACACTGTGTCAAAAATTTGTCACTGATACAGAATAGAGGAATTAAAGACAACTTCCAGTACTATCAGACAACGATCCCAAGCATAAGGCACTAGATGTCCGTCTATAGCTTATGTACAACTGTCCTAAAGTGCTTGAAAC
>NW_023467263.1:0-907 GCF_013731165.1 Rhagoletis pomonella
ACATTGCAACAAAGCACCCAAATCTCGACGTCAACACAATATTTTACTTGGAAAATGAATTTCCGAGCTTATCGGAAAAGTTCACATTTTGTCTGACATGTTACCGTCAAACAATGTCAGGGAAAATTCCAAATATATGTCTTGCGAATGGACTGCAGTTTGTAGACATACGAGATGCCTTGAAAAATTTAACATGCCTGGAAGAACGCCTCATATCTCCAAGGATTCCATTCATGAGAATTGTATCTCTTGGATACGAACGCCAATGTGCTATTAGAGGAGCAGTTGTAAATGTGCCTATATCAGTGGTCGAGATAGTGACCGCTCTTCCTCGCAGATTTGAAGACACTCACATTGTCCAAGTTCTTCTGAAACGTCGCTTGGAGTATAATCATAGTTTTATAACGGAAACTGCAAGGCCATCGAAAGTTATAGCAGCATTACAGTGCCTTATGACAACGGAACTATACCGCTTGCACAATATTCAGGCATCTGGAGGACGGTTGGCAGACGTTCGGAACCATGAATCAGTGCCTTTTATCGCCGATCCGGCAGATGAGCATATCGTCAGAGATTTGCAGACGCGCCATGAGGTAAATGTTGGAATTGGGCTAATCGGAGAAGATGAGATAAATCCAGGTGGTCAAGAAACACTTTTGGATAACGAGCTCATCGAAAACCTTCCATTAGACCGAGTAGCAATAGCCCCTGGAGAGGGCCGAATTCCTATTGATATAACAAGAGATGACGATGCAGAGGAATTGTCTTTTCCAACAATTTTTTGTGGCAAAAAAAGGCGAACGACGCTTAACTACAGCAAAATAGTGAGGTCAGAAGTTCGCAGATATGACCGACGATGTGCACGTGTTGATAATTTGCTCTGGAAATATAAATATTATGAGTTGCA
>NW_023467263.1:1007-1345 GCF_013731165.1 Rhagoletis pomonella
TATTTGTTTGCGGAAAAAATCTGGAGCCTCCAACATCACCGCAGCAAATATGGTCGATACGAATTTTATTAGCAACTTAGTCCAACATGACGAGGGATACCACATCCTAAAGGGTCTCAGATCATCCTCTGCTCACTGGGAGGCAGAGAAAAAGAAGGTTTTAGCGATGATTCGTCAATTTGGGTTGCCATCGTTATTTATCACCCTGTCGGCTGCAGAGACAAAATGGACTGAATGTTGGTTATTCTAACAAAACTTGTGGACAAAATGGATATTTCCGAAACTGAGGCGGCACAACTATCAAATTCAGAGAAGGCTCGGCTTATAAGGACAGATGC
>NW_023467263.1:1445-6765 GCF_013731165.1 Rhagoletis pomonella
TCTCAGATCATCCCCTGCTCACTGGGAGGCAGAGAAAAAGAAGGTTTTAGCGATGATTCGTCAATTTGGGTTGCCATCGTTATTTATCACCCTGTCGGCTGCAGAGACAAAATGGACTGAATGTTGGTTATTCTAACAAAACTTGTGGACAAAATGGATATTTCCGAAACTGAGGCAGCACAACTATCAAATTCAGAGAAGGCTCGGCTTATAAGGACAGATGCTGTAACCTGTTCACGGTACTTCGATTATCGTTTCCGACAAATGGTTAAGCTACTCAAAGATAAAATATTTGAGCCACATGTGCTTATTCATTATTACTGGAGGATTGAGTTCCAACACAGAGGTAGTCCTCACTGTCATGGAATGTACTGGATAAGTAACGCACCTACTCTGGAGACAGAAGGTGTTATAAATATTGACCCCATTGTGGAATTTGTCGACCAATTTATAACAACAGATGGAAGCAATCCAGAGGTGCAGCAATTTATTGACTACCAAAGACATAGTCATGGTCGGGCTTGCTTGAGAGATATAAGAGGTCAGCAAGTCTGTCGTTTCAACATGCCTTACCCACCAATGCCCCGAACTTAGGTATTATTACCTCTGGACGAAAACGAAGTAAGCGAACAACACCTGGCTCTGTTGCAAAAAATTAAAAATGTTTTAAGCCAACATAATGATAATATGGAAGCAGAGAACTTGAACAACTTTGAGGAATTCTTAATGCATCCAGACATTTCCCCAACCTATGAGAATTACAAATTAGCGCTGCGTTCCAGTTTAAAGAAGCCTCAAATATTTCTACGAAGGAAATTTTCAGATAGACTGCTTAACGCATATAACAGCGGCATTTTGCGTTTGCATAGAGCAAATATGGACATTCAGTTCATACTTGACGCCTATGCATGCTGCAGCTACATAAGAAATTATATCAACAAATCTAATAGAGGGGTATCTCAGCTGTTAAGACAAGCCATGGATGAAATAAATGACGGAAATTTCACAATTAAGCAAAAATTACAACACATAGGCAATAAATTTCTTAACGGATCGGAGGTGTCCGCCCAAGAAGCATCCTATAATATTTTGGGTCTCCATCTTTCAGAAGCCAGCGAAGGAGAAATTTTTATTAATACGTCACACCCAGGCAAAAGAGTCAGAATGGTGAAGCCGAAAAGTGATCTAGGAAGGCTTCCTGCTGATTCAACTGATATTTATGTACCGAACTTGCTGGATCATTATATTTAAAGGCCAAGTCGGCTAGGGCAACTCTGTCTTGCTGATTTTGCTGCATTGTACCGATTTTCAAAAACAAGAACAGTGTCTACACTTGAAAACGAGGACAATGAAGAAGTCGAACCAGTTGATGAAAATTCTGAAGCAAACGAGCTCCGGCTTCAATTAAATGATAGGAGCGGTTTCATCTGGAAGAGAAAGCGCCCTCTTATATTAAGGTGGAGACGTTTTAGTGTTGAATTTTCTCGATCAGACTACTTTCGGGAAATGGCTATGCTATTTTATCCCTGGCGTAGCGAGGCAGCTGATTTAATCGATGCTGACATAGAATGAGTTTGTAATGACAACAAATCAATTATTGAATAGAACAAGCTGAAATACGACAAGTTCTCAGACCGTGAGCTCGAAAATATTTTAGAGAACTTAAATCAGCAAACAGCAGAGGAAGATGTTCAGGTTGATGTTACCCCTTTCTTGAATGAAGAGTTTAGAGCACTAGCTATTCCAGAAATCGGCAATGATGTCGACGTATTTCAAAGCGATGAGCCATAGAACCCAAACTTGGAGGAGGTCAGGCTCATAAGACTACCTATACTTATTCAAGAAAATGAGCTGCTCTCAATTGTGCGCTCCTTGAACAGAAAACAGCGGGAATATTTTTATCATGTTCACCATAACATGAAGCTGAAGAGACACTTTTACGAATACGTCGGAGGCGGAGTTGGAGTAGGAAAAAGCCAATTAATTTCCGCTTTATACCAGTCACTGACAACACGAGCAAACAGCTTATCCGGCAGTAATCCCGAGACAATTAAAGTCTTATTGTGTGCTCCTACAGGAAAAGCTGCATTTGGGATTGGAGGCGTTACTTTGCACTCGATTTTTTCCTTACCGATAAACCAATCATCAACTGAATTACGACCTCTCAGCAATGATAGTGTTAATTCTATCTATTCAAACCTAATAGACCTTCAGTTAATAATAGTGGACGAAATTTCAATGGTCGGTGCCAAAATATTTGGATATTTAGATGCCCGTTTAAAACAAATATTTCGCTCTAGCGAGTATTTTGGAGGTATACCATTAATTGTTTTTGGCGACTTAAAGCAACTCTCGCCAGTAGGAGACACATGGATTTTCTCACCAAACCAATTGGATCCATATAGCGCAATTACTGGCACACCACTTTGGGATTTGTTCCGTTTCTTCGAACTCACCGAAATAATGCGCCAAAGAAAAGATCAGGCATTTGCCGTTGCTCTCAACAACATGTCCGAAGGAAATATGACATCTGATGATATCGAGCTCATTAAAGCAAGAGAAACCAATTTTAACGAGATACCCAACGACTGTATTCATCTTTTTTATTCCAACGCGGATGTATCTCTATATAGTACTGCAAGATTGGCTAAAATCGCCACAGAAGAGTTTATCTCTACAGCGAAAGACAGTGTGAAGGCGAACTCTCTTTCGGAGCGAAGTAAAACGGTTATATTGGATGCCATAAAGAATTTTAAAATATCGGAGACACAAGGAATGTGCTACGGTTTACAACTGAAAACCTCTGCAAAATACATGATTATGGTCAACATTAATATTGCAGATGGTTTGTAAATGGAGCTACGGGCCGACTAATGCAAATTGACCATCGAGGCCCCGAACGGACACCAGTAATTCTTTGGATGCACTTTTCCGAGCCAGGAATTGGAATAATAGCACGTTCCAAAAAGCCTCACCCCACGAATCGAGCTGGACACCAATTGAAAAAGTAGTGCGCACCTTCCAGTATAGAAGAAACGAACATGTCTCGATAGAAAGAAGGCAGTTCCCTATAATACCAGCAGAGGCAATAACAATACACAAAAGCCAAGGAGCAACTAACAGATTGGTTGCTATTCATACTGTGAAGGGAATGAGCCGATCAGCTTTGTACGTCGGATGCAGTAGAGCAACAAGTGCTTCAGGACTATTTATTGTAGGTAATTTTATTCCACCTAGACCTTTTGGAGGCAACGAAGTAGTCCAAGCACAGCTGAATATACTTCGGACATTAAAAAAATTAGAGACGCACTGCAAATTTGCAACTGAGCGCCCAGATAACACTCTTCTATTGTACTATCAAAACATAAGAAGCTTAAGAAAGCATATCGATGACATTAGAAGTGACCACCTTATTTGTTCAGCGGATATCATTTGTTTTGCCGAGACTTGGACCCGTCCAGAAGAAGAATTACAAATCGAAGGCTATAGTATTGTGGCGCGTATCGATGGAGCAACTGAGACTGGACAAAGCCGCTCACGGAATGGAGTAATAATTTACTGTAAAACTGGTCATGAAAGTTGCTTTACCACAAGTTTCATTAAAAGTCATCATGTAGCCGGAAAAGTGTATCAGTTTCTGGCGATATCAAGACCAGACTTGGCAATCGCTGTAGTATACAGAAATCCATCTTTTTCATTACCAGCATTTAGAAGAATATTGGAAGAAGATATAAAGGAGCTGAGTAATAGAAATAATGGAGAATTAATAGTTGTTGGAGACTTTAATGTCTGTCGCATTACGTCAAATGATGTTCTTGGAACGCGCATGAGCCAACTAGGATTGCATTCCTTACTGGAACATCTTCCTACTACAAAGCAACAAACCGCGATTGATTGGTTATTGGCAAGTTTTTCTGCAGACAGAACAAGGGCGATAACATATGAAACCTCATTCAGCGACCATGACGGGATATTTTTTAGTGTTGGCGATTAATGTTATTATATTTTCACATGTACCACATACGTTTGTATTTAAACACTTTGTTGTAGAACACCTTAATTTACTTTATCATAAGTCTTTTTGTTTTATTTAATGTATTTGAAATTTAAAAGTAGTAGGTAAAAATTAAATAAAGAATAAAATAACAAGTAAGAAAGTCTAAGTTCGGGTGGAGCCGAACATTAAATACCCGGCGCAAGTATTAAATATATGTTTTTCACCTTTCCGAAAGCTACCGCTAGATGGTAAGCCGGGGTGTATCAATTTTGAGTAAATTAGCGTCCTTAAATTTCGAAATATTGCAGTTTAAAGCATCCGATTAGTCCGATTTCAATTATTTTCAACATTTTGCTTTTATGTGGCCAGCACAATAACCACACCGAGTTTGGTACAAATTGGTAGAACGGTTACCGAGTTACATATATGTAATCATAAGTGGGCGGTGCCACGCTCATTTTCCAAAATTTTATCATAAACGTCTTTCTTGGTAAAGAACACTGGTCTACAAGGGTTTTGCGAATAAGACGGGACCTGGTGTTTCCGAACGGATTTTTCGTGCTGAACACGAATCTGGGGTCCAAAACTTCCCATCACGTCACGTTTTCGAGAAAAAAGGGGTTGAAACCCCTAAAAACAGCGTTTTTGGCCATTTTTGAAAAATTGTAGAGCTGAACCCTGACGTGCTACAAACTTTGTATATGTCAGAAATTAAAGGCTAAATCGTGCCCTTTCGAATGAGCCCTATGCCGAATTAATCGCATGCACCCTTAGATCAGGGGGTGTAGTTGTGTCTAGGAGTCCAATTTTTATATCCACCATATTCGACCCGTCATCTTAAATTTTTAAAATCTAACTGCAGATTCGTAATCAGCGACTTTTAATATAGTTAAAACCTTGGCATTATTAATTTTCTATGATCGTTTAAGATTAAATTCTTTCTGTGATCAATTTTTCCTGCACCCCTAAACACAAATACACCCCCTGCTTTAAGGGTGCACGCGATCAATTCGGCATAGGGCTCATTCGAAAGGGCACGGTTTAGCCTTTAATTTCTGATATATGCAAAATTTGTACCACGTCAGGGTTCAGCTCTATAATTTTTCGAAAATGGCCAAAAACGCTGTTTTTAGGGGTTTCAACCCCTTTTTTCTCGAAAACGTGACGTGATGGGACATTTTTGACCCCGGATTCGTGTTCAGCACGAAAAATCCGTTCAGAAACACCAGGTCCCGTCTTATTCGCAGAAAAAAAAGTTGAAATTTGTAGACCAGTGGAATTGTTGCAAGCATCAATTTTGAATAAATTTGCTTTAATAATTAC
>NW_023467264.1:0-6320 GCF_013731165.1 Rhagoletis pomonella
CCTAATATTTAACATTTGAACATAAGACAACAGTTAACTGCTTTCTATTGTCGAACGCTAGTTATGTTAAAATTTCCCTCGCTCAAAAAGCCGTTCGAAAGGCTAACGTGATTAAAAAGAAAAAGAACGGATTTTACTTGCTTACCGAATATCCATTTGAGTAGACGTCTTGCAGCCACCAATTTTCATCGCCTCATCCAGCTACATATATATATATAAGGTAACCTGAAATACAATTGTACATATTAATATATTAAGCAATAAAACCATTTAAATTCCATTTGCTCATACAAACTCTCTTGTGTACTTTTTTTCTAATTAAAATACATCGGTGCGAACTTGAAACTGGGCCATTACCAATTTGCGGCACATCCGAAAACTGCGCTCTTAACCATCTTTGCCCGATGAACATGGTCCTCCGTCGCCGTGAGCACAAATTATAAGATTCCCGGAGATATCAGCCAGATCAAAACGCTAATCAGCTACATCAAGATCAGCCGAGAATCAATCCACCAGCACTATTAGATAGCATTTCGGCTAAAATTCCACAATCCAGCATAGCAGCTAGCCAAGGAGTTCATACATGGTCACCACACAGCAAAATTGAATTTTTATCAGCTACAACAAAACAACATAAAGCACATTAAAAAGGTACGTGGTTGTTTTGAAATATCACTGCACTTGTTTTTTTTGGTGTGAATTATTAAATTTAAAATATATACTAAAAGAATAGTGTCCGCGAGTGATCTTGTGAAAAAAAAAAAAAGTTACAGTCCACTAAAAGTTCTGTCTGTCCGCAAGCAGGCACAGTAACCTCAATTAGTAAAAGCGCGCGAAAATTCATTTTGCATTTTAAGTTTCTGCAAGATAGAATAATATTCCCAATCGAATTAAAATCACATTTTTCAATTTGGAGTTTTAAATTAATTCACGGGAATTTACACATTTTCAGTTTTTTCTGAGTTCCGGATAAGTGGCACAAGTGTATTAACATACACACATACACATATCAAATTCGCATGGTAGCAGAGGCTTAACCTCAAAAAGTGCCATTTTCGTCTTTTCGCCTTTTTCACAAAATCACTCACTAAGCATTAATTTAATATTGATTTTATTAAAAAACGATTTTGTATCCTAAAAACATACGTGTTATAAAAAACTATACACATACCGGGTGGCGACCAATACTTAAAGCAACCACAAGAGACATATGTACATACACACGCACATATATTATTAAATAAAACGATTGTGCATACATATATGTACATACATACATAGATATTGAGTACCATAAATTTTGGGATTTTTACGAAGTTGTGGAGCTTAGGAGGCAAATTTTGTGATTTTTACAAATTGGGTGGCTTTTGGGCAATAATTTCAACTGTGTCATTCACTATAGTGGGTGTTTTCTTTGAGTTGCTTATTCTGAGGAAGAATCTTGAGAGATCTTATTAGGTTGTGGTTAAAACTTTAAAAATGGAAACATACATTCGCTTAGCTGACTCGGTTATTGAATTCGATATCGAATTTCTTGGCACACCCACAAGTGAACACACCAAGCATTCGCTGAAAATTCAGCAAGAGGAGCTAAAGGTGATGTGGGAGAAAGCCAAAGCACTTTTTGATGACTTGCTGGCTACGGAATCAATTGGTGCTAAAGATCTAAGTTCGATACGTAAGAAAGGAAAAACGTGCTATGCAGCTTTTGTGCGATGTATGTCCAAAATAAACGATTTGTCGGAAAAATTTGCAAAATCGGAAAAGGAAGATGAGGACATGTCAGCCACACAGCATAATTTACACCTACCGCCTTGTGATATCGACGCATTCAAGGGCGATTATTTGTCATGGCCAACATTTCGTGACATGTTCACGGCTATATATATATTGAACAAGCGGCTGACACCCATTCAAAAGCTTTACTATCTTAGTCAGAAAACGCAGGGTGAAGCCAAAGAAATTGTTAAGAAATGCGACCTGACAAATGATGGGTTTAATATAGCCTGGAAGAATTTGTGCGATAGGTATGAGAATAAAAGGATCCTAGTTAACACCCAGTTGAAGATCCTCTTCAATCTACAGGCGGTGGAAACTGAATGCGGGAGTGCAATTAAAAGATTGCAAAGGGATATAAACAATTGCATATCTTCCCTGGAGAGTCATAAAATTGACATTTCAACCTGGGATCCAATAATTACATACCTTTGCTCCACAAAATTACCAGAAGAGACTCTTTCGCTGTGGGAGCAATCAGTGCAAAATAAAACAGATATTTCCAAGTGGGCTGACATGGACCAATTCTTGTCAAGCAGATTCCAAACTTTGGAATCGGTCTCGGGGTTGAGAGGAATCAAGGTTTCAAAAATTTCAAAAGGGTTAAGTCATAAGCATTCCTCTGAACCGCCACAAAAGAAACTTGGCACTTTTCAAACTAGTGTAAGCAAATTTACTTGCAAAATGTGTCAATGCAATGATCACAGACTGCATATGTGCCAAAAATTCTTAAATATGTCGATATCTGATAGGATCGCTTTTATTAAAACCAACAATAGTTGTTTTAACTGCCTGTCCTTTGGGCATACGGTGTCGAAATGCACAAGTTCCTACAACTGTGCCAATTGCCATTCTCGACATCACACCCTACTTCATATACAGGCGACTCCAGGTAAAACAACGACAAAGGAGAATACAGCCAATCCAGTTAACAATGGTGCATCGACATCCAGGCAGGCACAATTACGAAACCAATCTTCAAAGGGAAAAGGTAAAGCAGTCAGACATGTGCAAACACATCACGCGAATTCAAGCAAAGGCGTTTTACTTGGGACAGCTCGAGTAAATATTCATTTTAATGGTACTAACTTTGCGGCAAGAGCGTTAATTGACTCTGGCTCTGAGTGTTCCTTCATCACGGAGAGGCTCAGACGCAGAATCAACTTGCCGACCAAGAAGATGTTAGCACAGGTTTCGGGCATCAATAATTCTGTTTCAGCGCAGGTGAAAGAAGCGTGTTCGATTCAATTGCGGTCACCAATTGACCCACTTATTTCTATTGATGCCCTTGTGTTAGTTCTACCAAATCTGACAGGGAATTTGCCTACTTGTGATGTTAGCGCACTCACACAACAAGTTTTTCCTGATCTGGTTTTGGCAGATAAAAGGTTTTTTGTGAATGAACAAGTCGATCTGGTTCTTGGAGGAGACATATATCCTCAAATAATATTAGGTGGAATTAAGAAGAACGTTCTCAGTACTCTCTTAGCGCAAGAAACAGTATTCGGTTGGATACTGACTGGTCGTGCTGATGCAGCCAGCCCAACCAGCAATAATCGAGTTTCAATTTACAATGAGGTTGCCCTTGATAGACAGTTATGCTTATTCTGGGAACTGGAGGATTTGCCGAGAAACAGAGCACCAACAACCGAAGAAACACAGTGTGAGGAGCTCTACAAGCGTACAACCAAACGGAACCCAGACGGAAGGTATATCGTTTCGCTTCCATTCAAAGCGGAGTTCCCGGCTGATACCAAATTGGGGCCATCACTGAGAATAGCGTGCTCGCAATTCTACAAAAACGAGACACGCCTCAAGAAAAATCCAGATTTGCATGCGGAATACAACAGGGTCATACTAGAGTACGAGACAATGGGGCATATGTCGAAAATCAATGCACTTCAGTCGGCCGATGCAATCGACAATTACTATCTGCCTCATCATGCCGTGATAAAAGAAGAAAGTATATCAACAAAGGTTCGGGTGGTTTTTAATGCTTCGTCTTCTTCAGCGAATGGGGTCAGCTTGAACGATGTTCTTTTACCAGGGCCAGTTCTTCAAGCTGATTTACCAATTTTGATTCTCCGCTGGAGACTTTTTAGGTACGTCTTCAATAGCGATATTGAGAAGATGTACAGGCAAATTCTCGTGGATGCCAACCAGACGAAGTACCAGAGATTAGTCTTCCGTACGGGTCCAATCGGTCTTTATGAATTAAAAACGGTTACTTTCGGTATAAACTGTGCGCCTTATCTGGCGATAAGGACATTACTGCAGCTAGCTAATGATTCAGAAAATTCCCATCCGATAGCTTCGAATATTTTACGGAAAAATATGTATGTCGATGATGTTCTTGCGGGCGGACATACTATAGACTCCACGTTACAGGCTAGGGATGAGGTTTCTACAGTTTTGAAATCAGCTGGATTCCCTTTGCGAAAATGGACCTCGAATTGTGACAAAATACTACAGGGCATACCAAAACCACATCTTTTAAGCGAAGATTTCTTAGAATTTGAGGACACTAGCAGTGTAAAAGCATTAGGTATCAGGTGGAATGCGCATTCCGACCAATTTTATTTCATAACCAAGACCATAGACGATAACATCACGCCAACAAAAAGAGCAATATTGTCAGCCATCGCCAAACTATTCGACCCGTTGGGTTGGCTAGCTCCAATAATAATAGTTGCAAAAATACTTATGCAGAATATATGGTTGGAGGGTACAAAGTGGGACGAAACGGTCTCCGTTCCAACCTTAGATAGGTGGCACAATTTCACAAAAAATTATAAAGAAATCGACAAAATAAGGATACCGCGGTGGGTATCTTTTTCACCAAAGGAAAAAGTCGAAATTCACGGATTCTGCGATGCTTCTGAAAAGGCATACGCGGCCGCAGTCTACCTACGTGTCGAAAGAGACGAGAAAATACTTGTCAACCTCCTGTTAGCGAAAACTCGAGTAGCCCCAGTGAAAACAATTTCATTGCCTAGATTGGAACTTTGCGGGGCGGTATTACTAGCCGAAATAGTCGAATCTATTACAAATAGCCTGGAATTAGGCCACCTAAACATACATCTTTGGACAGATTCGACGATTGTTTTGGCATGGATACGCAAGCCCCCATGTTCGTGGTCAACATTCGTTGCCCATCGAGTTACTAAAATAATAGACAAGGTAGGGAATTCTAACTGGTTGCACGTCGACTCTGCCACAAATCCAGCAGACTTAGCAAGCAGGGGCATATTGGCGCATGAATTGGTACAAAATTCGTTGTGGTGGCAAGGACCTTCTTGGCTGCAAGAAAATAGAGAAAATTGGCCATTACAAGAGATAGACTTCACTACTAATATTGAGGAAAAACGGTTGCACGTTCATTCAACAATAACGTCAAACGAACTTAGTGACATTCTTGAGCGGTTTTCAAGTTTACCGAAAGCTTTGAGGGTGCTCTCGTATGTATTGAGATTCCTTCAAAGAACCAGTCCGAAGACAAAAGCTTCTTTTCAGGCGAACTCTTCTTTAATTTCGTCAAACGAAATTTAAACAACGACTATACGTCTGATAAAACTCGCTCAGATGCAACATTACGGAGCAGAAATCGCTAAACTTAAAGCTAGAGAATCCATTGAGTCAAAAAGTGAAATCCTTCCTCTAAATCCGTTGCTTGATAAAGATGATTTGCTGAGAACTGGTGGTCGTCTTGGTGCATCTCTTGATCTGGCATATAGTGAACGGCATCCAGTCATACTCCCATACAGCTGCAGGTTATCGCGCCTAATAGTCCAATTTGTACACGAAGTCTCTCTCCATGGTGAAAACCAACTCATGTTGCGTCTCATCCGAACCCAATACTGGATTCCAAAGGTGAAAACACTAATAAGGTCCACCATCCATAATTGCAAAATATGTACTATTCACAAAAAACGCTCACAAAGCCAACTTATGGGGATCCTTCCACAAGAGCGAACTACGTTTTCGCGAGCATTTACAAATACAGGTGTGGATTTCGCTGGACCCTTTGAAATAAAAAGTTATCGTGGGCGGGGGTGCCGAATCTCAAAGGGTTACGTCTGTCTTATGGTCTGTTTTTCTACGAAGGCCATCCATCTAGAGGCCACAAGTGATTTGAGTACCCAATCCTTTCTAGCGGCATTTTCAAGATTCGTTTCCAGACGTGGGTGCCCAAAAAATGTCTACTCAGACAATGGGACAAACTTTGTAGGAGCTTCAAGAGCGTTAAAAGCAGAATTTAAGGCATTTCTTTCCGACGCGCGGACACAGACGCTCTCAAAATATGTTCACCAATCACTAACCTGGCATTTCATACCTGCCGCAGCTCCGCATATGGGGGGCTTATGGGAGGCAGGTGTGAAAAGTTTCAAAAGCCACTTTAAAAAGATAGCGTCAAATTCGAAATACACTTTCGAGGAGTTCAGTACACTACTTTGCAGAGTTGAGTCATGTCTCAACTCGCGTCCACTTAGCCCAGCCTCAAATGAGCCATCTGATCTGGAGCCTCTAACTCCAGGCCACTTTTT
>NW_023467264.1:6330-6765 GCF_013731165.1 Rhagoletis pomonella
GATTTTCCTGGGCGCGCTTCCCGCAGGTGCCATGGGCCCACTATTGGCACAAAATACAATCTTCGGGTGGGTGCTCTCCGGTGCTTGCTGAATGATTTTTCCCCCCAACAATTACAATAAATTTTTTATATTCACTTTTTTATTTTTTCGAAAATCTGGATTAATAACATGAATTGAAATAAAAATAAACAAGTGCTTGTGAATTTCAAACCACGTTTTATTATGACTTTTTTCTTCCTTTACATTTTTTCTAGAATTTAGGTTCGACAAATGCGGAACGTAAATGGATACGTCGCTTCTAGTTTTAAGACATATCTACTAAACGAAGAAACTTGGTGGCCTAAATACGTAAACTTCCAGATTGCTTGCCGCAAGGGGGCCGGCATGTTTAGGCCAGCGTCTTAAATACGCCATTTAAGAGCCACCCTAATATTT
>NW_023467265.1:0-6763 GCF_013731165.1 Rhagoletis pomonella
GCCAACAATAATAAGCGACATCCGCAAATCTCCTGAATCTGCAACATAACACCAGCCTGCAAATGCAGGGCAGCTGCATATCAAAAGCCAGCTTTGTAGCTCTAGCGTGGGAGTGAATTTGTATTATGCTGTCATAATGGTCACATATGGCTCAAGGCCAATAGTATTGAGCAACAGTCACAAATTCCCCGAATCTGCAACATAACACCAGCTTGCAGGTGCAGGGCAGTTACATAGCGAAGACCAGCTATCTAGCGTGGGAGTGAATTTATGTTATGCTCCACGCTATCATCACACTTAGCGCAGTCAGCGGCGTTCCCACCGACGATGGTCGCGACTGCAGCTTATTTATTTGTAAGTGTATTTGTAGAATTAGATTTCGATTTAAAGTAGAGTAAAATAGTTTTTCAGTTTAGTTTAGTTCGATAACTCATCCCGACTCGTCCAATGAGCGGGCAATAAATTGTGTTGAAGTCAACCAACGTGTTTATTTATTTAAAGAAGGAGGTTCCAGCAAAGCTTCAAAAATCTGCTTAGATATTCCACTTGTTCGACTACCAGCACAGCATCATAAACTTGGTTAGATATTCCACTTGTTCACCACGTAAAGAAGGAGGTACTAGTGGATTTTCGTAACTGGCGCCCTGACGTGAGGGCTATCCCAGCAAAAAGTCATCCTTTAGACTGTAAGACGTAATGTAAGTAAGAAGTAAAACAAGAATTTTGTCAAAAAAAAAAAAAAGAAAAGGAAAAGCATTGGTGTTAAAAAAAAAAAAATGAAAGATGCAAAAAGAGAAAGAATTGATACAAAATTTTTAGTATTGTATTATTAAAAAAAAAAAGCAACGAAAAAATAATATACTAAAGGTTGAAGTGTGAGTGCATTGATAAAGTGTATTAATAAAACAGAAACAAAAAGCTAAACAGTTGCAAGGGCAATTTTTGAGAGAAAAGGAAAATTCATTTAAGAAAAAAAATAAAAAGGGCTGACTGTTTGGGTGTATCACGCGATTTTTTTTTTTACGGTTTGTCGTTTCTTGTGAATGAGTGACAGTGAAGAATTAGAGGAACTGTTGGAAAGAATAGCAAGTTTGCGAGTCTCAAATAGAATGGACGCGAACCAGGTAAAGACCTTGGTGCAGGCCGCTGTAACAGGCGCACTGCAACAACAACAAGAGGCTTTTGAAGAAAAGCTTACCCGACTGACGGAACAGATAACGAATTTGACAACAGTGAAAAAGCCACAAACTTACGAGGCTGTGAAAATCACAACGAATGTAAAATGTGAAGAACCTCTTGATCTCGTCAAATCCTTGCCGGAATTCGACGGCCAGATCAGCACATACGTTTCGTGGCGCCAAGCTGCCCACACCGCATACGAAGTGTTTCGAGGCTACCAGGGTAGTTCGAGGCACTACCAGGCGGTGGGAATAATAAGGAATAAGTTGAAGGGATCCGCCGATGCCGTTTTGGCATCCTTTAATACGGTGCTAAATTTTGAGGCAATAATTGCCAGATTAGATTTCACATATGCGGACAAACGTCCAGTGTATTTAATAGAGCAGGAGCTTTCAACACTTCGACAGGGTAACCTGTCAGTTGTCAAATACTTTGACGAGGTAGAAAAGAAGTTAACACTTCTCACGAACAAAACCATTATGACCCATGAGGGTGCTATTGCTGAGTCTATCTGTACGAAATATAGGGCAGACGCATTGAGGGTGTTTATTTCGGGTCTTAAAAGACCTCTGTGTGACATTCTTTTTTGCGTCTCGACCGGAGAATTTACCTAGCGCTCTGGCCTTAGCGCAGGAAGTTGAGTCAAACAGGGAAAGATATGTGTTCGCTACAAGTTTCGCGGCATCCGCCGAAGACTCGAGCAGATTTAGGAGAATCAATGATAGTGGCTCAGACCAGAGGATGCGGGCCCCACAAAAAAATCCTCATTTCTCTAATAGACAATACAGAGAAAATGTAGGTAGGAATAACAATCAACAAGTGACTCCCATGGAAGTTGATCCGTCGGAGTCAAAACTGCGCCAAAGTACAAACTGGCGCAAAGAACCATCGCAAAGGGTCGCACAAAATCAACAGCAGTATAGGGGCGGTACGTCCCAAAATATTAGGCCCTACCAGCCACAACATAAGAGGCTTGCAGGTTCTGACCGGAATACCGGTCCTAAACTGCAAAGAGTGAATCATATAGTAGACGACAAGTCCGGGGAAGATAATTACAATAACGCAGCGCAGAATGAAACCTCGGACATTGAAGAAGAAGAACAGGTTAATTTTTTAGGGAAAGATCAGCTCTCCCATGGATCAGTAGAACCATAGGTGGAGCAAAGAGTAGTGTCAAACTATTGGTGGATACAGGTACTGCAAAGAACTATATAAAAAACTTAAAAGAGCTACAAGGCATCAGACCGGTGTCTTCTCCGTTTTTGATTAAATCAATCCACGGATTTAATAAAATAAATGAAAAGTGTAAAATAAATATTTTTGGTGTTGATGCCGATTTTTACATTTTGCCAAGCCTGTCAACTTTTGACGGCATAATAGGACTTGACCTATTAACAAAGGTCAATGCTAAAATAGATTTGAGTCAGAGATTGATCAAATACGATTTCGGAACAGAAAACATTTTGTTTTTGAGGTGTGAGGATGTAAACGTGCTAAAAATTCATAAGGAAGAAATTCCGGAAGAAGTGAGAGAACAATTTTTTAAGATGATTAAGGGTCAAAAGGAAGCTTTTGCGGACCCAAAGAAAAAACTACCCTATAACACAAACATCGTGGCTACGATTCGAACTTCAGACCAAGACCCGGTCTACTCGAAATTGTATCCCTACCCAATGGGGGTAGCAAACTTTGTAAATGAAGAAATAAAACAGCTTTTAAGCGATGGCGTTATTAGGCCATCTAGGTCCCCATACAACAACCCGGTATGGGTTGTTGACAAAAAGGGTACTGACGATAAGGGAAATAGGAAGAAACGTCTCGTCCTGGACTTTCGTAAGCTTAACGCCAAAACCATAGATGATAAATACCCCATTCCGAACGTAATGGTGATACTGTCCAATATGGGAAGGGCGAATTTTTTCACGACCCTTGATCTTAAGTCAGGATTCCACCAGATAGAATTAAAAGAGAGTGATAGGGAAAAAACCGCATTCTCAGTAAATAATGGCAAATACGAATTTTGCCGAATGCCATTTGGACTCAAAAATGCACCAAGCATCTTCCAACGAGCCATTGACGACGTTCTTAGGGAAAAAATTGGCAAGACCTGTCATGTCTACGTCGACGACGTTATTATTTTTTCAAAAACAATGGAGCAACATGTTGACGATGTCCAATGGGTACTGAGGTCACTATGTGATGCAAACATGAGGGTTTCGATCGAAAAGTCGAAATTTTTTAAAACGGAAGTAGAGTATTTGGGCTTCTTAGTTTCAAGAGGCGGTATTAAAACATGCCCAGATAAGATAGAGGCAATTAAAAACTATAAACAACCAACCAATCTATTTGAGGTTAGATCATTTCTTGGACTAGCCAGTTATTACAGATGCTTCATAAAGGATTTCGCTACAATTGCTAGGCCCTTGACAGATTTGCTCAAGGGTGAAAATGGTAAAATAAAAGCATCTCAATCGAAAAAAGTACAGGTCGAGCTAGATCTGAAACAGATTTGCGCTTTCAGCAAGCTGAAGGAGATTTTGATGTCGGAGGATGTAGTTTTGAAATACCCAGATTTTAATAAGGAATTTGATCTGACAACGGATGCCTCAGCATACGGGCTGGGCGCAGTGCTCTCTCAAGGGGGAAAGCCAATAACAATGATATCTAGAACACTTAAGGACAGGGAACTGCACTTTGCTGCTAACGAAAAAGAATTGCTCGCTATTGTGTGGGCCCTTAAGACCCTTAGAAATTATTTGTATGGGGTGACGAATCTCAATGTGTTTACTGATCATCAGCCACTAACTTTTTCAGTTTCGGACAGAAACTCGAATGCAAAGATAAAACGATGGAAAGCCTTCATTGATGAGCATAATGCGAAGTTGCATTATAAACCGGGAAGGGAGAATTTCGTGGCGGATGCCTTATCCCGACAACCAATTAATGTTCTAGAAGAAGACGCAATTTCGGATTGTGCCACTATACACAGCGAAGAGTCTTTAACTTACACCATAGAGACCACTGACAAACCTGTGAATTGCTACAGGAATCAAATTATAATTGGGGAAGCCGAAACCCCTTCGAAGCGAACTTTAATTATGTTTGGAAAGAAAACCAGGCATATTCTTGACATCACAAATAGAAACGGTCTCTTAGAATTGATTCGAGATGCAGTAAACACGGAGGTGGTAAATGCAATTCATTGCGAGCTGCCAGTTCTTGCTCATATTCAACATAGATTGATAGAGGCCTTTCCGGCCACAAAATTTATATATGCAAGGAGGTTCGTTATTGATGTGGTGGACCCTAACGAGCAAAGAGAAATTGTAGTAACTGAACACAATAGAGCGCATAGAGCTTCGCAAGAAAATGTCAGGCAAATTCTGAATGATTATTTTTTTCCAAAAATGAGCAAGATGGCAAAGGAGGTGGCTTTAAACTGTAAGATTTGTAACAAGGCCAAGTACGATAGGCACCCCTGTAGGCAGCCATTGGGGGTAACTCCAACAGCATCATATGCTGGAGAAATGTTGCATATCGACATTTTTTCTACAGACAAGAAGTACTTCCTTACCTGTCTTGATAAGTTCTCTAAATTTGCGGTGGTCCAACACGTACCATCTCGCACTATTGTGGATTTGAGGGGCCCAATTCTACAATTAATGAACATATTTCCGGGCACAAAAACTATCTATTGCGATAATGAAGCGTCATTCAATTCCGAAACAATAAAGTCACTACTGAAGAATCATTTCGATGTTGATATCGTGAATGCGCCTCCGCTGCACAGCATTTCTAACGGTCAGGTTGAGCGTTTTCACAGTACACTTGCTGAGATTGCTAGGTGCCTAAAAATGGAGAGGAACATTGGCGAAACGATCGAACTTATATTGCTGGCCACGTTTGAATACAATCGAACAATCCATTCTGTGACCAACAAAAAACCCGTTGACGTAATTCACGCCTCGCCAAGAGAGCTGCGAGATGAGATAAAGAATAAATTAATAAAAGCTCAAAAAGAACAACTGGAGAGGAACAACCCCTCTAGAAAAAGTAGAATATTTAACGTAGGAGAACGAGTGTTGGTAAAATCCAACAAAAGAATAGGAAATAAGCTCTCACCCTTATATACAGAGGAAAGGGTGGAAGCAGACTTGGGGACCACAGTCTTAATTAGAGGGAGGGTGGTCCACAAGGACAATTTAAAATAGTTTATAATAGTTTCGTAATTTTTCAGGATTCTTCTGATGGTGCTTCTGGTTGGGTCAACCACAACGACAGCAAAACTAACGGACTACTCGAACTCAAGATACATACCGATCCAGGACGGAATCGTAACTATTTGGCAGGATGTTAACTATCTAAAGCACACAGCTAATATTGAGACTTACATGGAAATAGCCGAGGAAACAAAAGAATTAACAAAACATTTCACGGCTTCTCATATGAGAATGCTCTTGGACTCAGACATTACCCATATAAAAACACTTTTAGCAACAATTGATATCCACCACAGACAGGCTCGAAGCATTAACTTGTTAGGAACGGCTTTAAAGGTCATAGCAGGGACCCCAGATTTTGAGGATTTTGAAAATCTGAAATTCCGACAGCAAGAGCTAATTAACGCCGAAAATAGGCAAATAGACATAAACACGATAGTACAGGAAAAAATTAATAATCTGACAGACACGGTGAACTTAATCACAAGGAACGTAAAGGCAAAGCATATTGACACCCAACACCTGTATGAAACACTGCTTGCCAGAAATAGAATGTTGATTTGCGAAATTGAAACCTTAATTTCAACCATTGCCCTTGCAAAGATTGGCGTCGTTAACCCCTCAATATTAAATGTTGACGATGTAAGGGATATAACTAGCATGCACTCCACAAACACAACAATTACTGATCTATTAGAGGTATCAAGCATTAGAGTCCTATTAGATAATAAGTTTTTATACTTTTTAATTAAAATTCCAAAACCTGTATTAGTTTGTAAGCGAATTATTTTGCTCCCCGTTCAACATAACGAAACCGTCCTGCACTTAGGGAACGATAACAACGTCGCTGACTGTGACAATCGGATTTTGGCCATTGGAAACTGTATTAAGGCACTTACTTCCACATTCTGCAAAAAGCTGAATAGCATAACATGCGCACAGCAGCTCCATTCGGGAAACATAGCCCATTGTGGTACACGACCCAGCCACCTTGAACCAATTACAATGGTGGACGAGGGTGTTATAGTTATCAACGACAACACCGCGGTAGTCAAGTTAAGCGATGGCTCCGAAAAAACCGTTACCGGCACTTACTTGCTCACCTTCGAAGACGGGATCGAAATTAATGGATCTTACTACCAAAATAAGCTCGGCGTATTGAGGAGGTTACCAAGTTCGGCGACGTCAACTCTCGTAAATATTACTAAACACAATGAAATACTGAGCTTACCATATCTCCAGCGAATTAGTGCAAAAAACTTAAGATACATTGAAAAGATAGAGGTAAGAACTGTGATGTGGCCCGTGTTATCAGGTTTGGCTACTTTCGCCATTTTGGTAGGTTGCTATTCCCTCCTCAAGCT
>NW_023467266.1:0-6762 GCF_013731165.1 Rhagoletis pomonella
GTTTGAATTATTGAATTTCTGAAGAGTTGACAACCTTTTTAAACCTCTTTCGTCTGACACACATATTTTGATACAAACATATGCATTCAGATTACCGAATTCCTATAATTGAAGTTGAATTGGAATTAAAATATGTGGAAACCCTGCTATACATATGTAGCTTAGAAATAAAGCATTTTCAAGACTTTCATATATATGTATTGTAATAACTCGTTTAACTCATAATATAATTGTACTTGAATTTAGTTTTAAAACAGGTGTAATCCTCTTCAAATACCTCAGAAGATTCTACATGCTCAAGCTGAACATTTCTAAACACTCTTACGCCTGAAACTTTAATTTGAGTATAATTAATTCAAACTCGACTTTTAAAACAAGTGGCAGCTCTCTCCAAAATATTTTCCAACTAAAATCTTATTAAACCCTTTGGTCTGACACCCATATAGTGATACATAGTCCAATTATCTAATTCCCCTATTTCAAGTAGAGTTTGATTTTTCAAATAGATGGCAACCATCCTTCATGTAGTTTAGAACTTAAACCCCTTTCAAAAACATTTCGATTGACACCAGTATTGCAGTAACTCATTTAAATTAAACAAAAATTTTTATTCGGGTGGCAACGCTAGTAAAACACCTCAATAATATTCCAAATGTTCAATTTGAAGGTTTCTTAACAATCTGTGGTCTGACACCCATATTTGAATTTTTCAGATAGCTTGCGAATAATTAAGAAGAAACTCTCAGTAAAAACAATACCAAAAATCAACTAAATTTTTATGGGCTGCAAAACTTCATTTTCAAAATTTTTATAAAAAAGTCTGAATAGGAAGTTGCGAATTTGTATGCAAAATTATTGCATTTTCCCGAGTTTTGCACAAAGTTTAGAAATTTTATTTTTATGTTTTCTGATGTATTTAGTATAAACTGTATTTTTATAAGGAACAAAAAAGGTACATGCATTGTGGAAAATTCTCTGTACTTTAGTTGTGATAAATTGATTTGTTTTACTGGTGTACGTTGTAATGATCTCATGTTTTTATGTTTTTTTTTTTGTCAAAATAAAATTTTAATACATCCTTTCGTACGTAATTTTTGTCGAAACGAAATGGAAGGGAGCGAGAGGCCTCTCCCCCCCTTAAGTGTCCCGGTTTGGCAACAGAGATATCTGGCAGCCCTACAAAATATTAAGATTTACGTGAGCTGGACCGATTTGAAAATACCTCCAAATATTGAGTTTTTTTGTTAATAAAAATTTTTTTTTAGATATTTTTTTTTTTAATATACCTCAGATTACTAAACAGTTTAAGCTTAAAAGGTTTGCATACAAAAATTTAGAAAGATTTTTCTACGGAATCATAATGAGATTTTTTATGCTATTTTTGACCTTTTTTCAAAGACTGGTTTAAGAAAAACTTGAATAACTCAGCCAAAACCTTACCAATTTAGACTTATGAGGTGTCGTTGGTAAGGTATTTTCTCTCCCTTTTAATTTCTTTGCGAATAAGCTCATTCAAAGTATGAAAGAGGAAGGTAAGATAAACACGTGTCATTCCATGTTGAATTAAGATGTGTTGGTATTTGATAAAAAAAAAAATTGGGTCGTGAATGAGTCTTTTTTTGAAAAGAAATAAAAAGGGTGCGAAAATACCTCTACACTGATACCTCATAAGTCTATATCGGTAAAGCAGTTATTCTAGTTTTTCTTACACAAATCTTTGAGAAAAGTTAAAAAACAGCATCAAAAATCTTATTATTATGATTCCGTAAAAATTTTTTTTTTAAATATTTTTATGCAAACTTTTTAAGCTTAAACTTTTTAGTCATCTGGGGGGATTTTTTCCAGAGAATCCTTTAAGAAACTATTTTTATTCATAAAAAACTAAATTTTTAGAGATATTTTCGAACCGGTCCAGCTCACGAAAATCTTAATATTGTTTCGCAATATTTTGATAGAAGTCTTAAAATATGCTAGGTTTGGTAATCCCGCCGGAAAAAACCGCAACTTTTTTTGTGGCGATGCAGTCTAATGTACAGTAGTCGAAAAAATTATAGCTGCTCCAAATTTTCACAAGTTTTAAAATATTATTTTTCTTGTTATTTAATTTTGGTTAGTTTTTTATAGTTCATCCGTCTAAACACAAGTTTAAAGGAAGTGTCACACGATTGGGTATTTGCCAAAATTTGGTGCAAATCGTATCCTGTGAATACCCAAATGTTTTTCTTTATCCCAATCCTTTGACTACAAAAAAAATTTACCATTTGTTTATTTTGTACTAATAGCTCAATTTAAAAATGTACTAATCTGTACAAATGTACCAATCGAGTGACACTGAATTAAAAATTTATGCAATTTAAAAAAAATTCAACAAATTTTCGTTAAAATTTCGAATGTTTTAATAAGATTCTGAGTACGCAGTTGTAGTAGAATAAAGTACAAGTTTCAACTGGCTAAAAACTGCGATTAATTTTTTGGAATTTTTAAAAAACCTCGAAATTTGTACGAAAGTTTGTTGATTCTTTTTTAATACTGCACAAATTTGGAAACTTGGATTTACACGGGTTTTGTTAAAGAATGAACTATATTTTTATAAAAAAAAAATAACTAAAATTAAATAACAACGAAAATAATACGTTAAAACTTGGCAAAAAGTGGTTCGGCTATAATTTTTTGACCACAGTATGTAGTTTTGAATATCTTTAATTGGACATGCACATTGTACATAAAGGAAGTACACAACAAAATTAAAAAATGTTTGCCTGTTTTCAAAGCTGATTTTGCCTTTTTTTAAGTTTTTAGTTTAGGGGGGGGGGGGTCAGAACACCTACAACCCCCCCTAAATACGGCCTTGATCGGTTGAGTAGTTAAAGCGTGAAAGCGTAACAAATAAACAAACTCACTTTTGGATTTATAATATTAGTAAGGAAAAATAATAATTAACATTAAACAAACAAAATAAAAATAGCCAAAACTTACATATCGTCGTTTAAAGTACAAAACCGCGTATCGTCATTCTACAAAACCGCGTGACTGACATTTGCTGCCAATAATTGGATTTGCTCACACAAGCTCTTGGCTCAATCCTTATCCATTCGTTCTGAAATATACTAGCCAGAAATGCGATTGCTTTATAAAAAAGAGAACCATTTTGAAATATGAGTGTTTTTACGCTCTAGAAAATAATTTCTACAACTTCACATACGCGGTTTTGCATTTTGCTGATACGCGTTTTTGCATTTTGTTGATACGCGGTTTTGTACTTTAAACGACGATATAAAACCATACCCCTAGTTTGCTAAAGGAAGAAAACTTGGGTATGTTTAACTCTCGTATCTATACTTTCTTTCGCAGTATAATACTTCTTTTTTTGGATTCCAAAAATGGATACTGCGGTTTTTTCCAAAATACTGCATTTATGTTTTTTTGCCGCCTAAATTTTTTAATACACAGTGTTCTCGGAAACACGTTTTAAAAAATGCATATACAATGTATAAATATGTACTATTATGTAGAAAAATTGGGACACGACATCTTGACCATTTTTGATCATTTTCCTTTTGGTTGTTCAATGTTTAATAATTTTTTATTAAAATCTAAAATACTTAACACCATCTAATCCACATCACAAACTTTGTAGAGAAATTAAAAAAAATCATAACAACAAACTTTGTATTCATAATTTTTAGAAAAATTCCAAGTACAGTATATTTTGCTTTGCTGCCTTTATGCTTAAGTGCACATTTAAGATACCTACCCTAAAATGCGTACTAGCGGCATTATTTTTAACATTTATAAGGAAACTCCTCCGATAGATGCATTCAACATACCTGCACATTGGCGATACCTGCCTTAAAAATTGTGCAACTATTATTAACTATCAAAGAAAGTATTAGGTTTACCTGCACTGGCCCTACAATTACCTAATTTTACAAGCTTTTATTTATTTTTCTCATCTCGCAGAACAACGAAAATGGCTATCAATTAATGTAGTTATATAGATAATTAGATACCATTCGGTAAAAATTTCGCTTGCAGTAATTTCTACGTGGTAAGTGCTCCTCCATTAATTGGTTTCATAGGGATTCGGATACCTTCCTCATTGAAGTAGTAAAGAAAATTCGCTTAAGTAAGTGCTTTTTTCGGTTAAGTGCACAAGTTTTTCGTGCAAAGAAGGATGGACAGCTAAGCAAAATATACTGTATGCAGTTTTGTAGCTTATTAAGGTGCAAGCTTCAATAGGCTAAAAATTCGCGTTGATTTTTGGTTATTTTTTTTGCCGACAGTGTACTATTTTCTTCCATACAAAAGTCCAATATAGTAACTTTATATGGACGAAAATTAGTGACACCGCACAGTGGGGCAAAAAACGTTGCTGTGGACTAATCAATTTTGAGCGCCCAACTATGAACCGATTTCAATTGTTTTTTTAAATAAAATACAATTAAATTTCGCGTGGATCTATCCGTGGTGATTTTTTAAAAGAGCTCTGTTTTTTTATTTATTTATGTTGAAAAATTAAAGAAAAAACAATTTTTCGTGTAAGTGCTTCCACTCTTTTGGAAAATACTTGAAATTAATTTCAAATGGAAATCATTTAAAAAATTATTCCTAAACATTTCTTCATAGGATACGTTTAATTAAAAAATGTATTTCATTTGTTATCTTTACTAATATATATTTTGAAAGCCGGTTTTTTTCTGTACGAAAAACTTGAGAAAAGCTGTACCGATATTTTTGAAATTTTGGGCATCGACTCCAGACTATCCAAGGATGATAATAGATGAATATATTAGTAAAGATAACAAATTAAGTACATTTTTTAATTAAATGTGTCCTATGGCATAATTTACGAATAATTTTTTAAATAATTACAGACATTTGAAATTAATTTCAAGTGTTTTCCCAAAAATGGAAGCATTGAAATCGGTTCATATTTAGGCTCTCAAAATTGATTTGTCCACTGCAACCTTTTTTGCCCCACTGTGCGCCGTCAGCAAAAAAAAATTAAATTCAAAAATCAACGATATTTTGTAGACACATCAAACCAGAATATTGTTGTGCAACTTTTTTGAATTTTTCTAATTTTTGGGCAGAGTGAGAAATTTGGATTTATATAGCTTTTGTTAGACACATAATTTTTTATTATTGTCATTTTTATTATTATAAATAAATTTTCAATAAATATTTAAAAGCATGAGCGGCTATGGTTATCGGCTTTCTTACATATATGTACATATACAGATTAAATTACATTTTAAGGACAATTCAATGCTTATAAAATAATCAAATTGATTGAACTATTAAATACAATTTCTTAAGTTCAAACTAGGGCTGTGCGGTTTATTGATTACTCAAAATTTTAATTAATCATAAAGTAAATAACTCAGTTATTCGATTAATTAGAAATTATGATTACTCAAAAGTTCAGTTACTCGAGTAATCAAGATTTTTGATTAACCAAAAAAAAAATATTTGAGTAATTTGCTTTATGATTAATCATCATTTCGAGTAAAATTAGTAATCAACATTTCAACTCTTTACCTATGTATAAAGTAGTGTTCTTTGATACTTTGGAAACGACGTTTCTGTTTTCAAAAATTAAAACGAAACATTTTTTTCATATACAAAATGTAAAAAAGAAAATAAAAATTTTCCAAAGCAAACTCTTTTAACGAGCAAAATTATTATTTTTTGAGTAATCATATTTCAAGTAACTCGATTAATCATCATTTTGAGTAATCCAAATCTTGATTGCTCGAGTAATTGATTAACCGAATAATTGATTAACCAACTTGCCCGAGTAATCGAATAATCGCACAGCCCTAGTTCAAACTGCTAATAAAATTATGATGAATATTTACATGATGGTCACGAGGGTTGCTAAGTATAAACCAAGGGGATGAGTTATTAAAGCGTAGGTTTCAGTTAGGTTTGGACACTGTGAAACGATATGGGGAATGGTTAGAGGGGCGCTGTTGCAGAATTGACATATGGGCTGCGTTTCTTGTTTTAAAATGTAAAGATGAGTGGCAGTTCTGTGGCCTAGACGAATTCTTGTATATATTCTGTTTTGTTTCGTTGTGGTTGTTGTTGGAAGCCTTAGAGGAGTTCCACTGGGGTTTATCTGTTTGTAATTGTGGTTGTAGTTGGCCCAGTCGACAGAAATTAAATGATTGAGTCTATTGTGAGCGTTTCTGGTAATCATTGCTTTTGAAGATGTAGCGAAGCTAAAGAGTGGAAACAGGTGTAGAGATTTTGCGGCTCTGTCTGCGTTTTCGTTACCTCTGATATTAGCATGGCAAGGAACCAACATGAATTTTGTCGCCAAGGATTTAGCTATGAGGTCATATTTTATGTCTAATATAGTTTCGTGCCCATTGGCCATGTTTTGGACTTCAAACACTGATTTACTATCAGTGCAGATAATGTATTTTTCGTTGAAGTTGTGACAGAATTTCAAAGTGAATAAAATCGCTTCTGCTTCTGCGTGAAAAATTGATTCTAGCCAAATCAGCAAACCGTGGGATACTATGTTGTTTTCATCATCAACTTCGGCGAGCGAGACGTAATCCTTGGATTTATATGCGTCCATGTATAGAAACTTCCAATTTTCGTTCCTGAAAGACTGTGCCACTGCAAGGAAGTGTTGCACATATGCTTCTGAAGTCGTTTCTTTTTTTCTTTCGCTTAGTCAGATCTTTTACAAATTTTCCATTTTTTTGTCCACATTATAGATAGGTTCTTACAAATTAAATGGCCTAT
>NW_023467267.1:0-6760 GCF_013731165.1 Rhagoletis pomonella
TATCTCTTAATGCATATGCCTCTGGCCAGCGAGTAAACCTATCAATTATTGTCAATATATAACGATGACCTTTTGAAACAGGCAAAGGACCTACAATATCTAAATGAATGTGCTCGAATCTTTTTTTTTTGTATTGGAATTTTACTCACTTGAGACTTTGTATGCCGATGAACTTTAGATTTTTGGCAACTGATACATTCTCTTGACCATGCATTAATTTCTCTATTCATATTGTGCCAAAAATACTTTTTGATGATTAATCCCGGAGTAGCTTTGCTACCCGGATGCGCTATACCATGTAACTTATTAAAAACTGTTTTTCGCAAACTATTTGGAACGAATGGTCTAGGATACTCTCCTGACGATTCGCACCAGATATTGAAATTTAAAAGAGGAATTTTTACTATCTTAAGATTTCGAAATGTTTGTCCAGATACAAGGTTGTTCAACTCATTATCTTGTTGTTGTTCACTTTGTAAAATTTTGAAATTAAGTTCTGAATTCTTTATTTCTTCAACTTCAAAAGCTCGACATAAAGTATCAGCACAACATTTGCTTCACCCTTAATGTACTGTATATCATTCGTAAATTGTGCAGTAAACTCAAGATGTCTGGTTTGCCTTGGACTACGTTCAGTTTTGGAATTCTTTGAATCCCTCTTTAATCTTTTTGAAGTAAATGTAGATCCGAAAGTCTAGAGCAAAAGTCAAGGGCTTATGATCAGTGAAAACAGTAAATTGTCGTCCTTCTAACAAATACCGAAAATGTTTAATATTTAAATAAATTGCTAAAAGTTCCCTGTCAAAAGCACTATATTTCATTTCAGCAGAAGAGAGTTTCTTTGAAAAGAACGCAAGTGGTTCAGACTTATTATTGAAATGCTGCTGTATGACACCACCAATCGCCGTATTCGATGCATCTACCGTTAAAGACAATTTTCCACCTTTGCTAAAATGGTTTAGCAAAATCTTAGATGCAAACTTCTCTTTAATGCATTCAAAAGCTTTAATGGATTTGTCATCCCAACTCAAAATTTTGTCGCGTTTTTTACTTGTTTTATTAATTAAATCATATATAACTCCAAACTCAGCTAATTTTGAAATATATCTATGATAATAGTTAACCATACCAATAAACTTTTGTGCCTGTTTAATTGACTTTGGACGTTCAAGACTACGAATAGCTTTCACTTTTTCATCAGAGGGTCTAATTCCCGCCCCAGAAATACTATGTCCTAAAAAATCATCACTTGTAACACCGAAAGTACATTTACTTGGTTTTAAATATCCCGTACTCTGTTAGGCTTTGGAAAAGTATACGGAGATCTTTAAAATGCTGTTCTTCATTTTCAAAATCAAAAGTTATCATAACAAATTCTATGGGACTGAGAAATATTATTTTCTACTTTTTAGTCCATTTATAAAGGCGTGGTCTATTAAAATCTTTTATTTTATTTTATTTATTTTGATTATTTTTCGGTTGTTGTCTTTTTTAGTGCCTTCTTTTGCCTTTTTTGTGATTTCTAGTGCCTTTTCCTGCCTATTTCGCTATTGTATTTTGCCATTTCTAGCCTATTTCGTTGTTTTATTTTGCCTTTTTTATAGGTTTTTAGGCTCTAAAAATCCGTTCCCTGGTAATAACTGCTATCAAGGAACACAAGAAATAAACGTCGGGAAATAAATCTTATTGACGAAATAAAAAATGTTTCTCATCTAATAACTGTTATGGAACAACGGGTTTTCGATAAAACTTATAACTCTTGTGTCCCTGGTTTCGCATCTACCTTTTTAGAACAATATAAACAAGTTACTCATATATATGTTAATTGTAAGTTACCGTCAGAGCTGGGCGATAAGGATTACATGTGTAATCGATGGCATCTAGGATTACGATTACTTTCATCGCAATTTCAAAAATTATTAAATTAGGATTGCGGTAATCGTTCATCGAAGGCATCTTAGATTACGATTACAGTAATCGTAATTTCAATTTTTTTAAATTACAATTACTGTAATCGTAATCTAAGTTCGTTCGATGGATGATTACAAAAATTTTAAATTTGCAATTTTCCTAATTACAATATTTTGAGTAATCTTAAACGAAGTAATTCTATAAATTCGCGAAATATAAATGCACGCTTAACGATAATCTCAGGATAATATGTATTTATCTAAAAAAAAACAGACAAATATTAGGAACTAATATTAAAATTAAAATAATAACTAAAGTAGTTTGGGCAAAATAAACTTTTATAACCTTCAATTAACTTTTTTTTAACTTTTTTAAAATTACGATTACTGTAATCGTAATCTAAGTTCGTTCGATGAAGGATTACTGTAATCGTAATCTTGTTTTTTTAGCTTGTTGGGATTACACTGCAATCCTAATCGTTTAGTAATCGTAATCCTTATCGCCCAGCTGTGGTTACCGTTTTGTTATTTATGTATTGTTACTTAGCTTATGTATGTATTGTTAGAAGCTGTAACCAAAAGAACATAAAAAATTAAAAATTTCACTTTTGAAGGTCATTTTAAATGTCACATTGAATAAAAAATTACTTTGACATTCAAAATAATTTTTTGTCTTTTTTTCCTAAAAAGAGCATGTAATGAATTCATAAAAAAAAAAAAAAAAATGCGTTTTTCGGTTCCTGCGACCATGGATGCAAGAACAGCAAAAATATATGTTTTCAGGTCAAAAAAGGAAAACAAATTGAAAACTCCCTCCCTTTGAAGGGTCAAGAAAATTTGTTTATCCAACGAAACTATTTTTCCTTAATTCTCCATCTCAAAAGCCTTAAGGGATGTTTTCAGCACTCAAGAAAAACGAAAAATTCATATAAACTGACGCACAAGAAACGGAAAAGAAATTTTCTTGTATCAAAATTTTATAAATCAGTTTACAGCTCTCAAGAAAAAATGCTCGTACATATATTTATTTCTTCAAGCAAAGTGCATTTTTTGGAAACATAAATAAAAAAAATATTTCTTGTGATTTCTCGAGATATTAGAACTTCTAACGAAAAAAGTTCGATTTCCTCAATGTGTGTCTCTTGAGCATTTCATTGAATTTCCACAACAGTATTTTATTATTTCTTGGAAATGTAAACTATTGTGGTAAAGACCAGAGTTATGAAAAATTCATTAATTTTTTTAATGCATAGCATTTTAATGGTAATGTAAAAAATTAATGCAATAATTTTTGAAATCTAATGTAAATGAACTACTTTCTTTTTTAGTTAAGCATAGTATTCTACTCCTGTTTCACGTGAAAAAGCTGTCAAATTGTATATAAACTTTCTTTCTGTGAAATAAGTGTGAAATTCCACAACATTTCCTCTGCAAAGTAGGGGCCTGTTCGAGGCACCTAATAAAAGCGGCATTACTGCCGTACTGATGAAAAATGTCAACAGTGTTGCAACTGCCCAACTGAAAATACATTGCTAGAAATTCACACAAAACGCGATACTTTAATAATTCGCGCAACACTGCGGTTGTGATTGCAACTCGAACAAGCCCTAGTATTCTGTTCACGCTGTGAATAAGCTTGCAACATGTTGGCAACATGAAGCTAACAACACAATTTTCATGACATTTTTAAATACACATGTACATTTTAAATTGTGTGAAAGCTGACAGTTTATAGAATTCAGTAGCGGCGAAAATAAGGGGGGGTTAAGTGGTTAAACCTTACCCAAGCCGATCGTAAAACTTGCGACGCAATTTCAGCTTATGCCTGTGGGTCTTGGCAAGAATGTAATCCCTCAAGGTTCAGCTAAAAATGGTTCTAGGGATACACCCTGTGATCATGTAAGTTTTTCCAGAAGGTGTCGCGCCCGTTTTACTGTACATATTTCCATTGGAAAAATACCTCATCTCAGTATTCAAGGTAAATGCTTCCAGAGGTATCTATGCGTCACCGGAATTTTAGTTTATATGGCTTATACCGCTAGCTATTTTCAAAGGCTACGAGATCGTTTTCATATACCCCCATTTTTCATAGGTTTGGGATTGATTTCAATTATCTCTATTCCAAGTTCTACGGTGCCACGCCACATTTTCCAATAAACCCATAATTTTCCAAGAGTCTGTGTCCGAAATTTCAAAAAAAACGGTACAGCCGGTATGGGCATTGTGACTCATCAAGCGAAATGAACTAATTATTGCAAAAAATTAAATGAAACATCGTAGTTGGCCAAAAAAGAACATTAGACTTCATTCTCTTAACTTCTCAGAATGTAAAAAAGCTAAAAAGTATATAATACTAGCCGGTCACGGATGCGCGAGGCTTCGCCACGCGCTGAATGTAAGCATATATATTTACATTTACGTATTTGGAGAAAGAAATCATATGTCGTCATGTACTTCGTTTATTATATACATAAAAAATCTTGTCTAAATCCGTTCCGAAGCGTGGTTAAAATATCTCGCCTTTCCTTTATACTATGAATAGATGATAGTAATTTTAAATAGGTGGCAACCCTACTCAAAAAAACTTAAAACTTTTGTACTTTTGGACATGCACTTTCATTTGGTATCTCATTTTTTTATCCAACGGACGGTGAAGATCTTGTGGGATTTCCACAATAAAATAAGATTTATTTTCCAAGTATTTTTAATGTATATTTGTTCCAGTTAAAGTTGCGAGCACTCAAAATGTGACAGGTGTTCAACGAAGTTGGATAACAAGAGAAAGAGAAAGAGTTTCTTCGTTGCCACTTGTTTACAAAACAATTAAATTAACAAACGCTCAGCGTCGCATTTCATGATTGAGAATGAACTATATTATATGTACGCCACATCACTCCCCCCTACGTAGGAAAGCGAAAACGTACTCGTCGTCCGGATTTTGTATGATATTCCTTGTGCTGAATGTCTTGTTTCGACGCGGTTTGGTTATCCTCGGCGACGAAAGCTGCTTTCAGCCGGTCGATGGAAACGTTCACGTCCTTCCCTCGGATATTGATTTTAAAAAACTTTTCCTTCCGTTCGATTACGGGAAATGGTCCCTCGTATGTTGGTTGAAGAGGCTGACGAACCGCATCGTTGCGCACAAAAACTGCTGGTGTGGAGTGTAAATTCTTTTCCACAAATGGCAAATGCGCTGAGTTGTTTGTTGTCGGAGTTGGCTGCAAAGACTGCATGCGAAGGCGTAGCTTTTCAACAAAGTCGCATTCGTTGATGTTAGGCGCGTGTTGTTCAGAAAAGAATTGGCTAGGTAATCGTAGCATGCTACCGTAAAGCATCTCTGCGGGTTTAGCTTTCAGGTCATCTCTCCATGATGAACGGAACCCTAAAAGAATAATTGGAAGCACTTCGACCCAATTATCCGTCATGTGGCATTTTAACGCTGCTTTCAAGGACCTATGCCAACGCTCGATAAGCCCGTTAGACGCTGGGTGATACGCGGTGGTACGTAGGTGTTTTATGCCTAGAAGTCTGGATAGCTCTCGGAAGAGTGCAGACTCAAATTGCCTGCCCTGGTCAGTTGTCACTCTACTCGGCACTCCAAATCTAGCGATCCAGTGTGTGTAAAAATAGAAAGCGATTGTCTCCGTCGTCATGTTTTCCAGCGGATATGCCTCCAGCCAACGGGAGTAGCGGTCGACTATCGTGAGGCAGTATCGATACCCCTTGCAAGGTAGCAATGGTCCGACGATGTCCATGTTTATGTGGTCGAATCTTTGTTCCGGCAACATAAATGTTGATAGCGGTGCTCGGTTGTGGCGCTGTACTTTGGCCTTCTGGCACTGAATGCACTGTCTGGACCATAAGCGGCAATCCTTTCGAAGACCTGGCCATACGAACTTCTCGGCGACCAGTTTTGTGGTGTTGGCAGCGCCTGTGTGAGACATTTTGTGTATGGAGTCGAAGGCTGGTTTGCGAAAGGAAGGAGTTAAGTATGGTCGGGCTCTACCGGTGCTAACGTCGCAAAAGATTTCGATGTCTGTGCCTGGAATCAAAAAAGGTTTCAATGTTAGGCTTGACTTTGAATTAAGTGAACTCTGAAACTCTGAATCGGCCTGTTGACTCTTTGCAAGCTTGGCAAAGTCCGTCGTGCACGTTGTGTGTATGGCGTCGATACGTGAGAGTGTGTCTGCCACTACGTTGTCGTTTCTGGGGATATAACGAATGTCCGTTGTGAATTGGGCGCTAAATTCTGAATGTCGCATTTGACGCGTGGATGCCTTTTCCAGCTTTTGCTGGAACACGTATTGCAATGGCTTATGATCGATGAGAATGAAAAATTCCCTACCTTCCAGCATGTGTTGAAAATATTTTACAGCTTTGTACGCTGCCAACAGTTCGCGATCATAGGTGCTGTATCTCGTTTGTGCTTCGGTGAGACGTTCAGAGTAAAATCCCAGTGGTTGCCACTGATCGTTGTCGTGTTGTTGCAATACAGCACCCACAGCCGCTCCCGAGGCGTCCACCGTCAAGCTGAGCTTCGCATCGGGCTTCGGGTAAGAGAGTAGAGTCGCTTTGCACAAGTCGTCTTTACACTGCTGAAATGCCTCTCTCGCTTCGTGGGTCCACTCGATTTCGGATGTGTCATTCTTCTTGTTGCCTTTCACGAGTTTACATAAGGCTGTCTGCCTTTTTGTGGCGTTCGGCAAAAACCTAAGAAAGAAATTGATCATGCCGAGAAAGCGTCGCAAACCGCACGACCTTTCGGGCAGTTGAAAATTTCGAATAGCCTGTACTCGTTCCTCTGGGGGTGAGATTCCGCTTCTGTTGATTGCGAGCCCTAAGAATTTCAC
>NW_023467268.1:0-6759 GCF_013731165.1 Rhagoletis pomonella
TTACTTCAGAATCAGTCTCCTTAATAATAATAATAATAATAATAATAGATTGGCGCTTGCACATACTATATGTTAGTGTTTGGCCGAGCCATACAAAGGTCCCTCCCATCAGTTTTATGCCAGCTCCAAACGGCGATTGTATTTTTATGAGAAGCTGTTTGTCATAACACAGATACTTTCGGAGGTTTGCCATTGTCTGCCGACGGGCAACCGCTACTAGAAAAAAAAACTATATTTTTTTTTTGATATTGGGTTGAACCGAGCTTGAACCCAGGCTCTGCGGAGTGGTAGCTTGCACTGCTAACCAGACTAAAACAACTTTTAGACCGCATCCATGTGATGTGAAAATTGATGGTAGCAGATAGCGATACATATTTGTTGATGCCAATACTGAGGATTCTTATCTACTAATTGGCTCCAAAACTCACGCAACTCTATTGCCACGCTACTATTACATTAGCTCAAATATTTCAGCAATCATATTTTCCACCCAGTTAAAAATTATATGCAATTTTCTGCTACAACATTGCTATAACGCTACAAACGTAAATGATAGTATGTAATTCATTATTAAGCTTAGGATAAGGCGAATTCATATAAGGTGGTATCGATTCAACAAATACAACAATTGTATTTAATTTTTGCTTACTTTCCCCCGTTTTCACTCACTCAAACACAAAATTTTCAAAATAAAAGGCTGCTCATAGCTGATGAAACAACACCACCTTACATAAATTTAGCTTGGCCTATTTATATAATTGTTATTAATCAGATGCGCCAACGATAAAAAAATTCTAAATTACAAATTTATAACCATAAACATGATGAGACTCCTAAGTATGATTTTTTTTACCTTAGTACCTAAAATTTGTTAAATTAGTAAGTAACTTCGACTAGTATGTTAACATGTACACATATATCTATATGCATACACATTTCATCATTTAATTATTTGGCTCATCACCCTGATTAAGAAAGTACCAATACCACCAGCTACTTGCCACAGTGTTATACTCGAACTGAAATTAAATTGGCTGTGATTGAACGCATCAGATTTATTGCCTACCACTACTATTAAATAGATACACAATTGTATAAAGTAGTCGCATTAAATGCCAAGAGAAACCAGATGCTCGCCGTAATGGTGTTTGTGGACAGCAAGGATGGGGTCTACATTTGCAGCATTGAGAAATTAATTGCATTCTGACATGCTTGGCAGCGCACTGTTATGCAATCTACTTACCACTTACCACTTGCCACATGTTGCATGCCATGTCGTTGTCACTTAATAGGACTTCGCTTGCGAATACCTTCTCCGAAGTAAAAAATCCAGTGGTGCTGGGAAACAATCCTACAATATCAGTTAGGAAAAAATCAGACACAATTAGATATGATACGAGTATAAATGGCTAACAAAATGAAAAGTGTAGAAAAGCTTATACAAACTAAATTAGGTCAGCTATTTATACACAGGTATTATGCTTTTTCACTTCGTTTTATGTATTCAATTAAAAGGTGTGAGTGATTTGTTTTAGTTGACAATCAGACCTAATTGGCTGAAGCGTATTGTTTTCAAGAGAACTTTTGTTTCTGTATTTTTTTTGTTTTCAAACTGACTTTTAGCGAGATGGTGCAATTTCAATTTTATATATATATTTTTTTTTATTTTATCTTTCCCAAGTCCTCGTTTTGCTTTCATTTGTAGTTATTTATATACTTTTAATGCTAAGCTGCAACCTAATAGGTAAGAAGATATATTCCTATAATGAATATGTTTATTTATAGGATTCATTTTCGCTTAATAATTGTTTCGATTCGTGGATATTCCAATTATTGCAGCAGCTTCAAGTGTAGAAAAATAAAGCAGAAACATTAATTAGTTTCAAGTTACTGTGCTACAAGAAAATACTAAATTCTACTTATTTGGATATATATAACAAAAGTGATTCGTGATAGAACTATGCGAGTGCCGAGTACAGAATATCGGTACTTTTCACGAGTACTGAGTAGTATTGAGTACTCGATACCTTTTCATAAGTAATGAGTCAATATCGCGAATACCAAAAAGAATCGGCATGTTAAAAATTTTTCTAAGTAAAAATAAATAAAAATACCTACAAAATTTCATTATTTCAATTACATTGAAAATGGATTAAAAATTGCCCAACAAATTTTGTGGTGAAGTTCGAAAATTACTTCATTAACACACGATAAAAATAGCTTTACAGAGCCAGTTAATGATTCCTTAGCGGCATTTAATGAACATTACAGTTAAGTAAAGAAAAACCTTTAATTAACTTTTTAACACATTATTTTAAAAATGTTTTGTTTGTTTCCAATAAATTTGAATTTCGATAACACTGTTGTAAGAATGACAATGGCCCAGTGAGCAGAGCACTTTCGTGCCATTCGAGAGACACGAGTTCAAGCCTCGGAAACGGATTTTTTTATTAAATTTATGCATTTAATTTTTAATTTTAATTGCTTAAAAAAATTAATATTTCTTTATTTTATTTAATGTTGAGAATTTTTTTTGTTTATCGTTCTTCTTTTTTTACTTTAATGTCACTGGGATGTTAGTGTTGTTGTTTGCTTTTCAGCAAACAGTTTTAAAAGTTAAATGAAACTAAAAGTTAGTTTCCTTTTCAAAACAATAAAATCTGCAAATCAAAATGAAATTTTAATCAAAAAACAAAAAATTAAATAAAATTTGTTTATAAAAACTAAGTAGGAAAATGGAATAAATAAAAAAAGGAAAAGGAAAATTTTCCTGCCATGGGACTCGAACTCGGGTCTCTCGAATGGCACCTCAGTGCTCTGCTCACTCAGCCATTGCGACTGTTAAGGCAGTGCACTCAAAATGATATCTATACCTACATATATATATGTATGTATAGGTGAAACCAAAAAAAATCTAAAAAAAATTAATCTGTAACAATTTGGGTTAAGGGAATTAGGTAATAGAAATACACTGAAGAGCAAAACTGGAACAATAGAACGGAAAGTTAAATTTGTGGTAATGTACTTCTTCAGTTTATTTACTTTATGGTAATTCAATCTTGCATTTGGCCTTATCGATGTTTAACTAAACGTTTGACCATAAAAATTTTAAGATTCGCATATGGAAACTCAGAAAAAAATTTCCAAACAAAAATGAACTGGATTGTTCCAGTGTTGCACCCTCTTAGTAATTGCTGAATTTTATAATTCGAAGAGGAGTTCTGGCTCATTTCTTGCAATTTTGTAATCAAGGCGCGTGGGATTTTCGCTGTGAGTGCCTTAAGTGCAAATACCAAGCAAAAAGAATTTAAAGTTCAAGAGACCACAAAAAATCGCAATTTGCTAGGCTAGGCATATTGGAGGATCTCTAAATGCCTATAAACTTTGGTTCCAAATCAAAATGACTGCTTTTTCACCACAAAGCAAGTGACTGGACATTATGTAAGACATGGGAACAAGTTGTTGCAGCACAAAGATGAAGAGGAGAAAGCCTGCTTTGACATCCAGACAAATTTTTAGTCAGAAACACATTTTTACTAAGAAAAACATTGGATTGGTATTATTTTGAAGCGGGAATTTACAAGTTCTTCATAAACGGCCACTATTCCACCAAAAATTTACTATTGATTAGGGCACGGCCCTAAATTTTTTAACTCTGAGGATAAAATTAAACATTTTCAGTTGAAATATTGGTTCAAGTGCTGTACACCTACATCAGAGATACGCCTAACGTCCCAAAATATTTGAACTATTAGGTTTGTATCTGTACATTTAATGATGTAGGGCCGTGTTACACCTTAGGGAGTAAGAACTGTGGTAACATCGATGGTAAAAATAAAAGTGACAACAAATGAGCATTTTCAAAGAATTTGGCAATTTCTGAGGATATTTTTCGCAGGCTTTTATCAATTTTAACTGGACAATGATCAGAAACATCCCAAGTTTTTATAATCATGGAGTGACCTGCGTAATGATTATAGATATGATCCCCCAGAAAACTTATGGAATTATTTGAAAATGCCACTGTTGAATTGCGAAAATTCGCCCAATCGCATGCAAGACCTTGGGCATGGCGTTGAGGAAAACCGGTGCGCGTTCTCAACAGATTTCGTCTAAAACCTGTGCGAAAGTACCCCAAGATGACCATAAAAGCTAAAATATTCAAATTGGTTATGGCCAATTTATTAAAAGTCAAGCAAATGGTACAATTTTCTATCGGGTGCAAAACTGGAACAATCTAGTTGCTACGTTTTTTTGCAATTTTCTTCTTTATCTGCTTGTATTAATTGTTGTTTTTATGGCCTTCTGATGAAATAATCATTGGAAATGTGAATTCCGAAACTAAATTACAAAAAAGTCTTCCTATATTGCGAATATATCGCAAGAAAATTCACATTATTTATTACTGTTCTGGTTTTTCGCCTCAGTGTATGCATGAGCGCCAGACGGGAAGGTTTAAGAACGTAGTAGTTTGTAAATATTTTAAAGAGGGTTGCCACCTGTTTCAAAAGTCGAATTTAGTTAAATTATACACAATAAAATGTGCTAAACAAAAGAGTATTAAGCAATCTTTATTACTAACACTTAGAATAGTTTTGAGGTGTTTAAAGAGGGTTGCCACCCGTTTGAAAAGTTAAATTCAAATTATTTAGTAAGTTACATGAATTACTAAAATATTCGTATTTATCGAAATGGTTTTGACAAGGCTTTATTTCCGAACTATATTAAGAGGGTTGCGACAAGTTCAAAAAAAAAATTGACTTAATTCAACAGTTAATTCAAATACGCACCAAAATGTCAGGCCAAGGTTGTTTAAGTAGGTTTCAGCTACTACTTTTAAAGAAGGTTGCCACCTTTTTAAAAATTCGAGTTAAATTAACTCGAAAGCGAAACAACGTTAAGAGATCTTTAGGTTAGACATTTAGAATGTTTGAATAGGGTTGCCACGTGTTTAAAAAGTGGCATTCAAATTATTTAATAAGTTGGATGAATTATTAACAGGTTTTCAATGCGTTGCCATGCGTTTGAAAAATCAAATTCAACTTAATTCATCAGTTACTTAAATTAAAATCATTAGTTCAATTTTAACTCTCAGAGGAAACATCAATTAACAGATTTATCGATCTTTAGTTAAGTGTCCGTTAGAGCTAATTTAATGAATATTTCTGAGTGCCCATCTTAAGAACCGCTTACAACTGGACTGATGTTAGAACAAGCACTAAGATTACGATGCTGGGTATATTACACCCCACCCCTCAGATGCCGGGTTATATAAAACCGTAAACTCAAAAAACATTTACGATATATATTTAATCAACGCGGAACGCTCATAAATGTTTTTTCTTTTAAGCCGCGGTATTATCCGGCAATCTTGCACCTTGGAGGTGATGCAGATTTTTTCTTCACATCTGCAGTGAAGCTAATTAGATAGCTACGGCTTTTCTGCTTCGATGTTTGAGGTTCAGGACAATGAATTTGATCTGCCTAGCGATTTTGCTTAATATAATTGGGACCGAAACAATTCAGAGCAGCCTCTTGCTACCATTTCCGCTCGGTATCCGACTGGAATGCACTCTTGTCGGTGGCACTCCATTGAGTTTTTTCACGTCACCCATTTAAGGCTGCAACATAATTTCAATTTCGGACTCGTTATCGGCATGTTGTCCCAGGTATCGTTTCAAAATTTGTTCGGCCTAGCTTGAAAATCCTGCCGGAACTCAAAGGGGTTCTGCTACACCCACACTCCCATGACAAAGATAAACCCGAAAGTGCAGTAGCCTTTATGTGCTGAAAAAGGCGCAAAGCGGCAGTCCTGTCAACCGCAACTGCGCTACCAACTTAAGGTCTACGGATTCGGAGCGCACTTTGAGGACTGCCACGGCACTAACGGTTCGATTAAAAAAATTATCATCCTTATCATGAGTTTCATTTTCTCCGAACCGGTTCACTTTTCACATTTGGTTTCCATGGTTTTACTATGGGCGGATGACAAATTTTCCTGTGAATTTTTTTTTCAGGCGAAACTCAGGATAATACTGCCTTATAATCTCTTTAAAAACAAACTTTCACCAAAAATTATAAATAATTTTATTGAATCGAATTCGCGTACAGCAGCACTGCAGCATACATTATTGCCAATTAACTAAGAAAACAACAAAAAACTGGAACAGCAAAAGGATTAATTGAAATTGATGAAGCTGCCAAGTGTAAGTGACATTTGACTTCGCTTGATTGTCATTTATACGTAAAACAAACATTGCGAAAAATGCACACTAAACCTAACATTGAAACACTGAAAGAGCAAAGTTATAAAGGAAATGCCAAGGACAGCACACAAGTCAACGGGGATTAAAGGGTCATCAATGTAAACACAAGGACACAAGCAACGTTGTTTGTGCGATCCGACACGTGTGCACTTCTCCATATCTAGTGATCATACATACATACATACCTAAACATATTTATGTGCGTTGAAATTACGAACTCTGCTATATGTGTATATAGATATGTATGTACGTTCAAATACTTTTCAAATTTCCTTCAATCGTATTCCTTTCTACTCTCGCACGCCTGCCTAGGCGCCCTAAGCAAACACAAACAAAATCTTACCCTCATAGCTTAATTACTTTCTTTCCACTTTATCTACACGCTTCAATCAAATGACTATCGCTGTCAGCCAGTTTCGGTTGAAATTACTTACTAAATCCGCTGTGCTCTGATTTTGTAGCATAACTTTTTTTTGCACAGTAATAACAATGG
>NW_023467269.1:0-2625 GCF_013731165.1 Rhagoletis pomonella
ATAGGTGGTGAGTGTCGATCCTTTTCTCGCGGGTCTTTTCCAAGATTTGGCGTATTGTGAATACCTGGTCTATGGTGGATTTGCCAGGTCTAAAGCCACACTGATAAGGCCCAATCAGTTCATCGATGGTGGGCTTCAGTCTTTCACACAATACGCTCGATAATACCTTGTAACCTATGCTTAGAAGGCTGATCCCGCGGTAGTTGGCGCGAATGGCGGGGTCACCTTTCTTGTGGATTGGGCAGAGCACACTTAAATTCCAGTCGTCGGGCATGCGTTCATCTGACCATATTCTGCACAAGAGTTGATGCATGCACCTTATCAACTCCTCGCCGCCGTACTTGAATAGCTCAGCTGGCAGGCTGTCAGCTCCAGCGGCTTTGTTGTTTTTCAGCCGCGTTATTGCTATACGTACCTCGTCATAGTCAGGCGGTGGAACGTCGACTCCGTCATCATCGACTGCGGGCTCGGGTTCTTCTTCTCCACAACTTTCCGTGCTGCTACCATTTAGTAGGGCGGAAAAGTGTTCCCTCCATAATTTAAGTACGCTCTGGACATCAGTTACTAGGTCGCCATTATTGTTCTTACAGGAGTGCGCCCCGGTCTTTAAACCTTCCGTAAGTCGCCTAACTCTCTGGTACAATTTTCGGGCATTCCTCCTGTCGGCCAGCATTTCAAGCTCTTCGCACTCACGTACTTCTGCCTCTCTCTTCTTGTTGCGGCAAATACGTCTCGCTTCCCTCTTCAGATCCCTATAGCGGTCCCACATAGCGCGCGTTGCGCCCGATCGCAGCGTGGCCCTGTAGGCGGCATCTTTTTTCTCTGCAGCTTCCTGACACTCCTCATCGTACCAGTTGTTCTTTCGGGCTCGCTGAAATCCGACTACTTCTTCGGCGGCGGTACTTAATAGGGGGGAAATGTGGTTCCACTGCTCGCATATGTCGGTTTGTTGAAGTGTGCTCTCTGAGAGCAGGTGTGAGAGTCGAGTAGCGAAAGCGCTGGCTGTCTGTTGTGATTGCAGCTTTTCGACGTTAAGCTTTCCTTGCATATTTGGGCGCACATTTTTTGCTGCACATAGGCGGGTGCGTATCTTGGCTGCAACAAGATAGTGGTCCGAGTCGATGTTTGGGCCTCGGAGTGTGCGTACGTCTAAAACACTGGAAGCGTGCCTTCCGTCTATCACAACATGATCGATTTGGTTTCTCGTTTTTCGATCCGGAGACAGCCAGGTAGCTTGATGGATCTTTTTATGCTTGAACCTAGTACTGCATACTACCATGTTTCGGGCCCCGGCGAAGTCGATCAGCCTCAATCCGTTGTCGGACGTTTCGTCGTGGAGGCTGAATTTTCCGACGGTGGTTCCAAAGATCCCTTCTTTGCCCACCCTGGCATTGAAGTCGCCAAGCACGATTTTGATATCATGACGGGGGCAGCGCTCGTACGTGCGCTCCAAGCGCTCATAGAAGAGATCCTTGGATGCCTCATCCTTCTCTTCCGTCGGGGCATGGGCGCAGATGAGCGAGATGTTGAAGAATCTCGCTTTGATGCGGATTGTGGCTAGACGCTCGTCCACCGGGGTGAACGACAGTACTCGGCGACGGAGTCTCTCTCCCACCACAAATCCAACTCCGAATTTGCGCTCCTTTACATGGCAGCTGTAGTAGACGTCGCAAGGCCCCAGACATTGTTTGCCTTGCCCCGTCCAACGCATTTCTTGGATGGCGGTGATGTCAGCTTTTGTCCTTACGAGGACATCAACCAGCCGGGCAGAGGCACCTTCCCCATTAAGGGTCCGGACATTCCAGGTGCATGCCCTCAAATCGTAGTCCTTTAAACGTTTGCCGTGGTCGTCATCATAAGGGGGGGTCTCATCCGAGGCTTTGCCTTGCTTCTTCACTGGAAGTGGTTTTTACGTGGCGGGTCTCAAGCCCAGCGCACAACCTAATGCAGGGACGGGGGTGGTTTCGCAACCAAATACACGTTTATATAGCGAGCCGTTTGCTCCACACAGACACACGCTTGCAGCCGCACCTACTGGTGAACAGACGCTGCAGACTTCAGTGAGCCCTTAAACCGAATAAGTCAGAGTGGCCCCACCGAAGCTCCCTCTCTTTCTGCCGTGACCCAAGGCTCCACTCGGATTGGTTACCGCATCTCGCATATGGGTTGCTCACGTTGCCCAGAGTGCGCGAACGAGGACGCAAGAGTCGGGATTGAGTATAGCCATGCAACTGTAACTGCATACCCAGCGCAATGACTATACCCCATTGCACTCCATACCCCATTGCACTCCAAACCGCGTATGTGAGGTTGCAAAAACTATTTTCTAGAGAGTAAAAACACTCATATTTCAAAATGGTTCTCTTTTTTATAAAGCAATCGCATTTCTGGATAGTATATTTCAGGACGAATGGATAAGGCTTGAGCCAAGAGCTTGTGTGAGAAAATCCAATTTTTGTCAAAAGAATATCAGTTACGCGTGTTCGCGCCTATCTGGCATCTCTTATGTACTTGTTTATTACAAACTACTGGCAACTCTGGCATACTTGCTGTCAAAGCTAACTTCCTTTTTTTGCCTCTCTCTAATAAATGGATTTGACATAATCGAACGTATTTGGTTTTTTT
>NW_023467269.1:2635-5494 GCF_013731165.1 Rhagoletis pomonella
ATCCGATTCTGCTAATGTAGAAGAGGATGATACGCCTGACATAGAAATCACGCAGCCTCCGCTTACAAGTAATTCAAAATAATTTTTTATCTATTTCATTCGGCTTAAATATAAAAATATATTTTATTAATAATCGCACATATATATTTCACCATATTTACAGGTATTTTGCTGAAAAACTTAAGCTCTAATGCAGAACTGTGGCCGGTTGAAGAAGCGGAATTCGAGGATTTGGAGCTAGACGGACTCGAGCATTTAGCGGGATATATTTGCCACAAGCTGCAGGATGACATTCCCAGCACGTCGTTCAGGAGCAATGACGACCATTCATTCTCCTGGGCGGATCACCTTAATGAGGGTGGGTTATCCCCACCAAGCTCCTCTATGATGGTCCATATGCGAAGTCTTGAGTCAGTCTTTAAGGCATTGAACGAAGATGGCTTGCTCATTACAAATGATTTTGTAAAAACTCACATTGAGCATGCTGCAACAATTCAATGCGACATTAAAGTAAAAAAATTATTTTTCAGGGCAAGAATGTTCTTCAAAATACGAAAATTAAATAAAGAACTCGTTGAAAATGCCCACAAAAGAAAAAGAAAAGCCAAAAAAACTCTGACCTAGATCGATCCATATGGTACCATTATAGAACCGTAAGTATTGCATAAAATACCAAACATGTGGTAAGTTTTGAACTAAAGCGTTTTTAAATTTGTAGAAATTAACCGTTCTTTACTTGCAGCATGAATCAATGTCCGCATTTCACACGCACTGATCTCAGTATTTCAGACTCCTAAAATTAAAATACTTGCATGCTACGTAAGTCCCTAGTTTTAAAAAATCATCAAGCGTCTTTTATACAAATATAAACTTATTTATTTGCAGGCAAGTAATATGATTTATACAAAGGCCCTTTTCAGGGCCGCCAATTAATTAACAAAGAGATTAAAATTTTATGCTTAGATAAATACATATATACCAATCAACAAGAGGCCCTTTTCAGGGCCGCAATTAAGTTGACAAAGAGATTAATTTTATATCCTATATATATTTATGTTCTTAACGTATATATGTATGCATGTATCTTTTTAATAATTGTCATTTAAAATGTATGTTTTTTTACTTAGATTTAAAAGCAATTACTTAGTTTTACACATCATTTTGCTTCGTTATAGTTAAACTTAACTAAGCGGATCAATGAAAATATAATATACTGCAAATATATGTATATAATATACTGCAAAATAAAGACTATAGTAGTAAAAATTTCAAATCGAATAAATGTTTATTAAAACTATACCTCATTGCACTAGCTTCCAAAAACAGAGAAGAAAAATAACTATGACGTACTGAGCTCTGGTTGTTGATGCAAGACTATTTTGCTGAGACTGACGTGACACACACCAATACACCAGGTTGGTTTGCACTAGTTGGTGTCGGCTGGTTTACAGAAAAACTATTAAACTCCAGGTTGATTTTCGGCGCCGATGAAGCAACTGAGCCGAAGATATCATCAAGGTTGACATTTGAACTTGGTTGTACATTAATTTCTAAAATAGAAATGTAGGTCTCTATTCAGAACTTAGCAAATATTAATTTGGATGGCCGCCTAAAAGTCTAAGACTTTTTTTGAATCTACCGAATCCTTACCTAAAATATCAGGTATTGGAGCCGAGCCAATGCCAGATGAATTATCATCCCCGAATGCTCCAAGCAAATCGAAACTAGCGACACTCGTTGTGGCTTGTGGATCTTGCACCGGCAGCTGGGGTTGGGGCTGGTTTAAATTGAGCATGTCTATTGGTGGTGATGGTTGAGGTTGGATTCGAGGTACATCCTCTTGCTTTATTTCGGTAGCATCTGGTAAAATAGGCGTTATCTACGGAAGCAGCTGACCTAACAGGCGTAGGTTTGTTGATCGAACTAGGTTTTGTCACTGTTGTAAGGAAAATAAATAAATAATTGAAATGGGCGGAAATACTATAGGGACTTGCCGAAATTATCCACCATTTCCTCGAATTCTAATTGCGAACTAAATATATGTTGTGCGTTTCTTATGGGCTTTGCTGGTAACCAAGGAGGATTCCTACTCGGCGGAAATTCGTTATCCGTGAAACTCAACGACAGCGAAACCTAAAAGTCATGAGGAACCTGATCGGCATCCGGTAAATCATCGAGATCATTCGAGGAAAATGTTATCAATGTTTCTTGTTCCGGTATGAAGCCCGTGTTGATTTGGAATTGACAAATCTTTAAACTCTGAGGACGTACCATGCCTTTAAGTGCATTCCGCGCATGATAAAGCACCACTTCATTTATGGAAAATATGGAAATTAAGCTGCATCACCACCGGCATGCCTGCCGCGACTTATTTTTTCCAAACCCTGTAAGCAAAGTTTATATTAATACGACACAAATTTGTTATTACTGCCACGCACTCACCAAATTAAATGATTCCACAAGCACAGTGCATGATTTACAAGGCGGCAACTTAGTTGATTTTTCCTTTTGGTCCTTTGGAGATTTGTCAAAAGCTTCCACAGCTTCACAGTTCTCAAACAGCAACACCAGCCCACATACAATTGAAAGCACCACTTTTAAACACGACATGTTAAGTTGAAAACGTTGAAATACCACAATTTACAAATTAAAATCGGAGGTAAGCAAGCATCGACCACTTTGTGCAGGAAAACATGCGCTGCGACAAGATATTATCACTTTTCCGGCACCTGCAATACAAACACAAAATTCTTTCTATTCTTTTGAACACATTTCAAGAGTGGTTGTATAATTTTTGTTAACGTTGTGCTTAATTTGCTAACGGGTGATTTTTTTGAGGTTAGGATTTTCATGCATTAG
>NW_023467269.1:5594-6757 GCF_013731165.1 Rhagoletis pomonella
ATTTCATCATGAATAGACTTACTAACGAGCAACGCTTGCAAATCATTGAATTTTATTACCAAAATCAGTGTTCGGTTCGAAATGTGTTTCGCGCTTTACGTCCGATTTATGGTCTACATAATCGACCAAGTGAGCAAACAATTAATGCGATTGTGACCAAGTTTCGCACTCAGTTTACTTTATTGGACATTAAACCAACCACACGAATGCGTACAGTGCGTACAGAAGAGAATATTGCGTCTGTTTCTGAGAGTGTTGCTGAAGACCGTGAAATGTCGATTCGTCGCCGTTCGCAGCAATTGGGTTTGTGTTATTCGACCACATGGAAGATTTTACGCAAAGATCTTGGTGTAAAACCGTATAAAATACAGCTCGTGCAAGAACTGAAGCCGAACGATCTGCCACAACGTCGAATTTTCAGTGAATGGGCCCTAGAAAAGTTGGCAGAAAATCCGCTTTTTTATCGACAAATTTTGTTCAGCGATGAGGCTCATTTCTGGTTGAATGGCTTCGTAAATAAGCAAAATTGCCGCATTTGGAGTGAAGAGCAACCAGAAGCCGTTCAAGAACTGCCCATGCATCCCGAAAAATGCACTGTTTGGTGTGGTTTGTACGCTGGTGGAATCATTGGACCGTATTTTTTCAAAGATGCTGTTGGACGCAACGTTACGGTGAATGGCGATCGCTATCGTTCGATGCTAACAAACTTTTTGTTGCCAAAAATGGAAGAACTGAACTTGGTTGACATGTGGTTTCAACAAGATGGCGCTACATGCCACACAGCTCGCGATTCTATGGCCATTTTGAGGGAAAACTTCGGAGAACAATTCATCTCAAGAAATGGACCGGTAAGTTGGCCACCAAGATCATGCGATTTGACGCCTTTAGACTATTTTTTGTGGGGCTACGTCAAGTCTAAAGTCTACAGAAATAAGCCAGCAACTATTCCAGCTTTGGAAGACAACATTTCCGAAGAAATTCGGGCTATCCGGCCGAAATGCTCGAAAAAGTTGCCCAAAATTGGACTTTCCGAATGGACCACCTAAGACGCAGCCGCGGTCAACATTTAAATGAAATTATCTTCAAAAAGTAAATGTCATGGACCAATCTAACGTTTCAAATAAAGAACCGATGAGATTTTGCAAATTTTATGCGTTTTTTTT
>NW_023467270.1:0-6757 GCF_013731165.1 Rhagoletis pomonella
GCACCATGCAAGGGCTTTGCAAGACTCAGAGAATACCCCTAATATGTATGTTCATATATCGTCGTTTACAGTACAAAACCGCGTATCATCGTTCTGCAAAACCTTGTAAATGACATTTGTGCGAAAAAAAGATATTTGCTCACCGGAAGCTCCCGAAATCAAACCCTTATCCATTTATACTAAAATATCGATTCATAGACATAAGAAGAAAAGATAATTAGCGATAAAAGAGGGAACCGTTTTGAAGTAGGACTAGTTTTTCTCTCACCTACAAAATCTTGGCAACCTCACATACGAGGTTTTGCATTTTCTTGATATGTGGTTTTGTACTTTAAACGACGATAAATATGTATGTATATTTATCTTTATATCTACCTTTCTTCGGAAATCGCATGCAAATATTATCATACATTCGTGGTGTGTGAACGTTTTTTTTTTTTTGTTTGTTATAACAGCCCATCAGATCAATTGATCACATTCAGATAAGATAAATTCTTTACTTCTTTTCGTGCTTATTAATTTGGATATTTTATTACTGACTTTGTATCCGCTCAGCATATCGCCAATAAGACAATGCCTTGGGAATGCTTCACTTTGGTGACTGAACCCAGTGGGAAAATGTAATGTATAGTAATCGAAAAAATAATCAGTAAAACAAACCCTTTTCACATTCGAAAATGCATTTTTTTTCTCCAGGGCGATGTCCTAAGAAAAGTGGGGCGTTCAATTTTGCATTACCTAGTATGAATGAATACACTAGAATGCTGATTACATAGTTAGCAGTAATATTATCGAGAACTCATAAGAAATACATACTATTATTTATCACGCATGTAATGCATTACTACTTTTCCGACTGGGTTTATATATTAATTATAAAATAATCTACCTACATATATAAAGATTTATGGGTATGTGCACATAAGCATATACATATACAATAGGACTGTTCAGGATCTTGAGCATATGCTCTTATATTTGCATATTCGTTGCATTTGTAAATTCACAAAAATAAAATGCGCACGGATGCCACAACATCCTGAACAGCCCTAATATAAAGTTACTGCCCTGCAGGAAATGTATCTAACTAAAAGTTTACTTAGTTGATTAGGAGACACTAAAGGTTACTATTAACTACATATTTTCTTTGAGAAAAGCTAACTATATTTCTATGGCGATGGCAGCGAAATATTTAAGAGTAGTTATCTCTGCATTAGATGTCAACTAACTTGTAACTGACTAGTTGTGGACATGAAATATCAATAAGAAATACAATTTTTTTACATCTTTATTTGTTTACTTTACATACCATATTTTGTACATATTCTGCTGTAAGTGGTCCCATATTCGAATTCCGTCAGACCCGTCCAAAATGATAGTATAAAATTTCGATATTCCTTTTATTTGTCATGAGGTCGAAAAAGTATTTGTGAAGCGCAGAGAGAAAGTGTATTCAAAGTAAAATGTGTATGAGGATATTTAAATTTGAAACTTGTTTAAAGAAGACAGTCTCCCGATTATGTCTGCATTACTCCTGGATTACTTTTCAGCTACTTTCAAGAGAGATTTTTATAGCTAACATCAAGTTAATTTTTTATAGAAATTCCGCAGAAAAGCTAACTAAAAGTTGGTTATTTTTTATCAATTGATATTTTTTTCTGCAGGGCGACGACTTTGGCTGCTCTCAAAGACGGAGCAAAATAGGGAGACAGCGAATGCTTCCAATTGCAATAACCTAATCAGTTACACCGAACAAAAACAAAAAAGGGTGATAAGAGCTTCGCCTTCATTCGAATGGAATTCCATGTTGATACCAACGATATATCTATATGAATATATGTAAATACATTAAAATATGTATGTGCATATGTACATATTATGGATTTCTGCATGCAAATGAATTTTCTGTAAAAATACATAAAATATCGAAATCGTGATAAGTGCAAAGTTTCGCATAAAATGTGATAATATGACTGGGGTTCAAAGCTCATTTATAGCAATAACGCAGGCTTCCCACAAAGGAGACAAAAGCGTGGTAGGAAACCAAAAAAAAATTTCATTTCCAAAGCTGATGATTATCAAGAAACAAAAACCTTTCGTTAAATACTAAGTTTGGGAATCTTTTGTTTACTCTAATGGTGGATTTCCACTAGGCATTAAATGGCAAAAGTGTCAAATGACAAAGTCGGGCATTAAAAAGTTATCGTGTCATTAAGTGAAAAAAGTCATTGAGTCCATTTCCGCATGGCATTTTTTTGAATGGCATACATTTTTTGTCATTTCAATGCCAAGTGGAAATTCAGCATAAGAAAGAATGGTAGATACATTTTAGTAATAACAAGTTAAAAATAACGCGCTGACATGACCAACTGCTACTATCAATGTCAACTCAACTCGAAAATTATATGGTTTATTTTTTTCCTTCATTAAGCATCCTAATCCTTTCCGACAGTCAGGTAGGAGTATTAAAATGATAAAAAATTGGAGACATTTAAAAAAATGATACGTGAAAATGAATTGAATGACTATATCTTTAACGTAACGTTTTTTAATGCCTATGTTTGCTAATACCCTTTTTGCCATTTAATGCCTAGTGGAAATCTAGCATAACGCCCTTACAGAATACAATGATATTTAGCTGTTTTGAGTACCAGGTCAGAAAATATATCAGGACATTCCATAAGACCATTGCTATAACCAGTGCCATAACCGTAACCACATTTACTATCATCGATTATAGGTATCAAAACCATAAACAGCTGATTTTTCGTAGGGTTGCCAGACGGAACAAGACGCGGCAAATGTGTAATATGGTAGGGTATTTGAGCAGAACTTCTTTCACTATCACCAAATTGACACTAAATTCTTAAAACTCAAGATCACAATAAAATATGTAAATCAAATTGAAGGTACCAACTTGTACTTTCTTAATAATATACATTGCTTTTGCATTAATTATGAAATTTTATTAAAGTAAGTTATTTTATGAAAAAATACGAAACCTTTCGTTTCTTAGTATTTTTGGATTAAAAATATAAAAAAGTATACAAATCATCAACTGAAAGATAAATTAATTGTCTTCATTTTATATTTTATTCATATTTTTGTGCCAAATAATTTTCGTACAGTTTAATTCAGTGAGAAGTTCTATCGAGCCACATTTTTAGTTTTTGCATAGCTAAGTGGTTCATATTCTAGACTTATGACTAAACGTTGGCTGTGAAAAATACTTTTTTTTAACGTCTGGCAACACGTTCTTACTCGCGCTTCAGATATCAGCTGATTATGATTATGGCGGAAACCCAAAATTCAATTGGTCTCTATGGCTATGGTAATGGCTATGGTATTATGGCGTGGCACCACCACAATTAGTCGCTCTTAAGAATGCTTACAGGGCAATGAACACTAAGAGGCCATCCGCAAAATTTGGTGATCTGGTCAAGAGATCTACACCCATGCCACGCAAATCGTACCTCCAATTTTTTATACCCGAGCGCACTTGTGCACAAGGGTATTTATTATAACTTTGTTCACATAACGGTTGTTTGTAACAGGCAAAACGAATCGAGATAGATATAGACAAATGTATACATAAATTAACAGAATGAAAAGATAAGTCGATTAAGCGATGACTGTCTGTCCGTCCGTTCGTCCGTCTGTCCTTCTGTCTGTGCACACGATAACTCGAGTAAAAATTGAGATATCTTAAGGAAACTAGGCAGGTTTACTTCTTTCGATCGTAGGACGGATGGTATTAAAAATGGGAAAGATCGGACAATAACCACGCCTACCTCCCATATAACAGTAGTTTTCAGAAATACGAAAACGTCGACATTTTGGTAACTACTGAAGATTATTCACTCAAAATTGACATTTACAATGATTTTTAGACGAAAAATAATAATACATTTTCGGAAAATGGGCGTAGCCACGCCCATTTATGATTACCCACTTATGATTACATATATCTCGGTAACCACTCCACTGATCTCCCCCAAACTTGGCACGGTTGTTGGCCTTGGTACAGTACACCAACCAGAGAAATACGAAAACTTCGATACATCAATAAATACCGAAGAAAATTTATTCAAAATTGATGATCATTGAAATCGGACTCAAATTACGCACACTTTTTATATAACGGTTAATTTCATAAATGCTTGAAACCTTGATATTTCGAAATTAAAGGACGCTAATTTACACAAAATTGATACTAACAACAATCTCTTGGAAAGAAGCAACATTTTTATGGAATTTTGGAAAATGGGCGTGACACCGCCCACATATAACTATATAGGTTTATCGAAGATATTAGAAATAGGGGTAAAACCACCCCTTCTCACCATGTAGCAATAGTTTTCGGAAAGATGAAAGAACTGTATTTAATACTTGCCCGGGTATCTAATGTTCGGCTCTGCCCGAACTTAGACTTTTTTACTTGCTTAAATTAACAAAAGTCAACAAAGGTGGAAAAAAATGTTGGTGCAGAAAATGTATGTATGTTCAAACTGTTTTTGATAGACTTTTTGGTGCTGATTAAGGATCCATAAGTATAAAGTTTCCTATCAGCTCCAGATTTTGAGAGAAACGAGGTCAAAGTGTCAAAAAGCGCGTTTTTTGCAATATTTGAGAAACTGTAGCAAAGAAAGGAAAGTCGACAGGCTTAAATTAGTTTTTGCTGTTCAATTAATGTCTATAATGCAGGAATGGCATTTTCAGGGATAGTAGCCGAGCTTTAATTTAAGCCTATGTGGAAGATTCTATCACGTTTCGTTTCTTCGCAAGAGCTTCTAAAATATTGCAAAAAGCTCGATTCTTTGACCTCGTTTTTCTATAAATCTAGAGCTGATCGAAACTTTACGCTTACGGATTCGTATTCAGCACAAAAATGTCTATGAAAAATAGCTTTGACATTTGCTGCACCAAATTTTTTTTCCTTTTTTTGTTGGCCTGTATTATTTTTCAAAAAAATTTCAATGAAGTAATTAGTTAGCTAGTCATAATTGTTTATACCAATTGTTCATGCCAGGTATCATTTTATTGCTCAAAGATATATTTATTTATTTATTCATTTATAATTGGCAATAATCGGTTACAAAACTACACATAAATAATTTTGGTCAGCTTTTGAAGGCAAATACCCCTATGTGCGTCGGCAGAAAAGTTTTCAATAATCAACGAGAATTTTTAGCCACTTCAAACTTGCACATTATTATACTAAACTTAAATTTTACGAGAAAATAAAGCGAGAGGGCTATTGAGCACTTTGAGCGACTTTTAAATATTTTTTGATTTCGAAATAAAAAACAGGGGTATAATTTTTTCGGTATAGAACAGTCCCAGGGGGTAAGAGCATTAAAATTCCGTCGGATCGAAAGGGTTAACCCTCGAACCGTTCTTGTCGAGTCAGAGCCAGCAAACATTAAAAAGTTTAATAAGTGTATCAATGTGATATATTTCAAAAGAATCTGTTAGTAAACAAAAATTTTAATTGCACAAGGTAGATCGTATCTATTTTATATGCGCGAACTACGAATATCAAGTTATTTTTTAGTTCTCTCCTACTGCCCTCACTAGCTTGCTCAGCTTCTAAAGCATGGCAGGTGCATCGTAGTGGTCAAGCCCGTTAGGTAATCCGTCACAAAAAATGCAGTTCGCTGCCACAGCCGCACCCAAAACCGAGTAACTGCCACTAATTAATCATTCTCGTGTGCATATTCAATACAAAACAATTTAAGTCAAGTCAGACTTGCATACGAGAAAATGTCGTCACTTTTGATCAGTTGTCGAAGTGATCGCAAACAGAGGAATAATACGAACTGACTCATAAAACAATTTCGCAGTAGGCCCGCAATGAGATTTTAAAAAGAACGATTTCGCAATAAATATAGAGACGCTGTTCGCACATGAAGCGCTTTGGCATGATTTGAGAACAAATAATTTCAACAAAGACCCAAGCTCCATATGAATTAAATACATAGTACATACATAAATTGTCAAAAAGTGTGGAACTGGGGACGCGTGTTCAATATATAAACCACCTATATACATACATATATACACATTTATACATACATACGCGTGTGCGTATGTGACAAGATGTTGTTTATGGATATCAGCGCCATACAGTCGGTATCAAATGGAAGTGTACACCTTCTTGTAATATAAAATTCACAATTATTTTCATGAAAAATTTTTTTCATCAATTATCTATGAAAATATAGTTCCTTCTATAACATAAACCATAAAAATCAAACTTTTACACTTCATACAAAGTTAACAAAAACTCAAACAATTTTCATCAAAATTTCAAAATTTTTATTCAGAATCTCTATAATTTGTTTTCCATATAAAAATAGATTTTGATCTAACTCCACAAAAAAAAAATTCTAAAACATCAACGGTAATTTCTAGCGACTTGAAACTTGCACTTTGTTTTACTAAAATTGAACGGGCTACAAAACTGCATACACGATAATTTTATAGAAATTCTGAATAAAAATTTTGAAATTTTGATGAAAATTGTTTGAATTTTTGTTAACTTTATATAAAGTTTGAAACTTTTATTTTTAGGGTTTCTGTTATAGAATGAACTATATTTTTATAAATAATAATAAAATTTTTAGTGAAAATAATTGTGAATTTTATATTACAATAAGGTGTTACATTTGACACCGACTGTATAAATAAACATACATATGAACCCAACTCTATAGTTATTTGTTTGTGCATCTGTTTTAATATGAATTTATTTTGC
>NW_023467271.1:0-6756 GCF_013731165.1 Rhagoletis pomonella
GTGCTACTCTTCCACGCAAAAATCTGAAATGTGCTAGTCTTCCACGCGAGAATCTGAAATGTGCTACTTTTCGACGCGAATAATGAAATGTGCTAGTCTTCCACGCTAATAGTGAAATGTGCTAGTCTTCCACGCGAATAGTGAAATGTGCTACTCTTCGTAGGGACCGACGATATGTAGTTTCGCGTCTTACTATTTCAATGTTATCTTACGGCGACCACAGACTGTGCTTTTGTGTTTCATATTCGACACACCTCCCTTGTATTTGTCCCCTGTTATAGCTTGTTTTTTTGGTCTTCGTTCCATTATTCGCTTTCAAAACAATTCGCCGCATTACAGAAAACTAGTGTTCTTTAGTTTACGATAAAATTTTTTGTCTGCCTTAATGTGGGTTTGTAGGATAAGAAAGTCGTCAATACGCGAAGATACTTGCGAACAAAGAAGCAAAATATTCAAAGCAATCCTATGGACGATTGTTCACAACATGCTCAAGGTAAAAGCAAATCATTCACATGTAGATAAATAAGAAGTTTATAGAATATTTATTTCAGTTCCAGTTAGCATTGGTTCTGTTTATTTATCGCAAAACGCACGCCTTTATCCCTCCTTCATAAATTCGAAGTTTAGCTGTTGTTTTAGTTAAATCTTAGCAAAAGCGTTTTGTCACAGAAATTTTATCTGCAATAAGTTTTCAGTTTCCCAGTTCGCTTCACGAGTTTAAATCTAAATACACAGTGCAACTGCCTATGAACTTATCCCAGGATGTGGTTAATGGAATCCCACATTTCAGAATATCACTGAATGGGTCCCCTGTCCAGGTAAAGGGAGGCCGCGGACCCGCTGGGTGGCGTAAACGATAAGCCTTCTACTTCTTAGTCAACATGCCGCGGAGGATGAATAACTAGGTCTTAATTTGCAGTTTCTCAAAAAGGGCGAGTCCGTGACCGTAACGCAGAGATAATTAGGCGATTCAGTTTGAAACAAAATAAGAGTGTTCCTGATTAGAAATTGATTTTAAAATTGGTTAAAAATCTAAGAACAACAGGATCTGGATTGGTTAAAAATCTAAGAACAACAGGATCTGCAAATCCAAAAAAAAGATGCTGGGTGTTGCGAACCCATGAGACACCTGGAAATATTGCCGTTCTCAGAGCGTCAAAAGCGTTTTTTAGAACTTCAAGAAATGCCACCAAATGTGTGTTTCTTTTGTTGGTCACCCTTAGTTTATTTGTTGGGAGCAATTTAGTGGAAAAATTTACAAGGACTTTCTAGGACACTTGAAAAAAGTCGGTCAAAAATTACCCCTAATGTTGGTGTTGGTTAATTTTTCCGACTGGGTGGTAAGATGATTTGTTTTTTAAATCACACAAATATTAACCTTTTTGGGTTAAAGGGTTCAAAAAAATTATTCGTCGTACAATTTCAGGGGAGAGAGTCCTTAAACAAATGCAGTACCAAAAATTAAAAATAAGATGCAAATCAAAAACTTATTAGACCAATATCTCGAAAAAATTGCGCGATGGAACAAAACTAATGAATGCTAAAAGTACCTTGGTAGACGACTTCCTTATTCTTTGGTGATCGACTGTAGACGAGTTGAAGTGTAGTAATGTTCTATCACAGAGCCACAATTGCATCGCTTTGAACATATCAGTCCAATGTGGTGTATGAGAATGCAGACGATTATGACTGGTTAGATACCAAGCCAGCAAATTCTTTTACTGCTCTTACCTTTCGGAATTTATTCACTGACTCTATAAAATCTTTCGGTCTCATAAGTTAGATCAAATGATTAGATCTTCTTCCCGACAAGTTCGGAGTTTTTTAAGAGTTTTTTAAAGGACTCCTTAAATCTTCCTAGGATAACCTAGAGGGAGTGCTTTGAGAGTGCTCCGATAATAGACCAAAAAGTAGGCTTTACGGTTTTTCAAAAGGTTTTTAATTTTGTATATAATTAATAGATACTACATAAAATTTTGTTTATTGTTTAAGTAAAAAAATTTAAATTAATATGATTCACTAAAAAAAGAAAATATTTAAAAAAATAACGTTGGAACCACTTTGCACTTGCTCTATTGAATTCTTTGCCATAACCAGGAGATTTTTTATTAAATGTCACTAAAAATTGTTTACTTAAATTTGTTCACTCGGAGCGCTCGGCATTCGGCTGGCTAGTAATATTTATCAGGATTTTTTTTTTAATTTTTCTCCATTTATTCTTTCACCACAGGAACCTTTCGATCAAGGCTTTGCAGAAAGAAATAATATTTTAATAGACTTCTAGATGGTCAGAGTGTTGTACAGAATTATTTTCCGAAATGTTTGACCTACCTCAATCCAACGAAAATGTTTTTTCATTGAAGACTATATATAGGCACCGCAAAATCAGTTGTTTCCATCCATGTCATAAATTATATATAATGTTATTATATTTCGTCCAATTACCGACTATCCAATATGGTATAATTTTTATTCATATTTTTCAAACACAACTTTTTTGTTAATTAGTCGTAGTTTCGTGTTTGACATAAGCGGGCAAACTTTAATTTTATAAAAAATTTAAGTTGAATCAAACTAGCCACCACATGCTTACATATCTATACATACATATGTACATCTGCAATATATGTATGTATGTACTATATTCCTCTATAATAAGCACCCCTATGACAGAAACATTCAAACTTCTTATACCATAAACTGTCTGAGCACGATAGCAAACAATGGATCTATTTTGTCAACCACTGCATTGCAAACTTTTTTAAAACAACTCTTAGTAGAGAAAAACGACATACATACACACATACATACATATGAGTAGCGCAATGAAGTGAATTAAGCCCCACTGGGAGTCAGAGGAACACAGCTGAAAAAGAATGAAACTAAACAATAAATAAAACTAAACAGTTCAATAGATTGCTTAGCAAAATAAGCAGAAAATAATAAAAAAAAAGTTTTTCGGACAAAATAATCTCTATTGAAAGCGGACGAAGTTGAACAAGTTCTGCTTAATCTCAAAGATATTAAAATCATTCCGAAAATAAAAAGAGAGATTTCTCAATTAATTGGAAATAATTTTTGTTGTAGTAATTCCTGTCAGGGATTGATGGAAGAATGAAAAATTGAGAAATTAAACTAATAAATCAAATGTCAAGCTATCGGCCGTGAAGTACATACATACATTAGGGAGAACAAAAATAAATAACCTAACGAATTTATGGTCCTAAAGGGACCTATTTATTGGCAAGAAAATTCTTTAATTTGGAAAATTTTTTATTCCAGTTTTATGGCCAAAGCTTTTTAATTAGATTCTTTAGAAAGATTTTTAATATGTAGTTGTATAGCCCATTCCATTTATTCCCAGTATAATAAAGTGCAAGTTTGAGGTAGCTTGGCAAAGTTAACAAAAAACTTTTTAAAAAATCTTATTCAAAAGCTCGCCATTTTTACGAGAGTTTTTTTTTTTTTATTTTGCACTTGGATTTATACGCTTTTTGTTAAAGGATAAACTATATGTATGTTTATAAAAAAATACTAAAATTAAATAATAAAAAATCAACAGTTAAAACTTGTCAATAAGTGGGTGGCGTATAATTGTGATAAGCACTATAGTATCACTTCGATGTTTTGTGTGACGAAACTATAGATAGCCAAATATGTAGAACGCCGCCTGTACGCACTCGACCGCGGCAATAGTTATGAATTCAATTAGTATCAGATTACCGTTAAAGTAAACATAAAAATGAGTTACAAAAAAGGGTTTCCCATTAGCACCGGAAGAATGTCTGCTTTTGAAGTTGAAGTGCTCCTTGTACATATTTGTTTAAATGGTGTATGTTAATTACTTTCACATGCATACGCTTAGAACAAAGAAAATCCAGAGGTGAACGTGAGCTCACAAGGACGATTCTCTCCTGCACACACACTCTCTTTTCTAGCTGTATTTTAACAATAAAAAATATTAAAAAGGTTGAGACGCATGTGTGAAATACACAGTGTACAAATATTTGGTATTGTACAAAATTACAGAATCGAATGGAGAGCACGTAAAATTCGAAACGAAAGGATTTAACCAAGCATGGGAAAATCGCTGACATAAAACATATCGACTACTGCACATGGCATGAAATATATTTCATAAAATTAAGATTTAAAAATTCTTTACTTTCAAGGTTGAACTGAGCATACATATATTTACTTGCTAGTAGTTCCCTGTATGTATGTACATTAGGGTGCCCATCGATTTTTGTTTTAATTTCAAGACACAACCCCCTAATTTTCTTCCTCTCTATGAGAAATATTATTGCCTATTTTTTATAGATTTTTAAAGATCATTTAGAGGACGCGACTTGCGACAATTTTTATGGGATTGCAATAAATGTGTATCCATTTAATTGAACATAAATTTAATTTTAGATAGTACTAGATATTTTTAAATTGTGGAAAATAGCTACGGTCAAAATTTAAAAAATTAAGAAAATATGTTTTTTTTTTATTTGCCCGATGAAAACTCCCAACAATACCAGTCTGACAATAGATTATTACACATCGTTTTAAAGGCATATAAATCACAACATGTTAGATCGTTAAAATTCAATGAAAACTAGTCATTCAAAAACTGATAAATCTACAAAACCGTATTTTCTGACCTAAAATGACAATTCGCGAACTCTAAATGATTTTTAAAAAATCTAAAAAGAAAAAAATTATAATATTTATCATCAGGGAACGGATTTTATGGAAATTGCCTTTTTTTCTGCTAAAGAGATAGAGTATATTCGATTAAGAATGTCCACGATTTAGCTTTCCCTGATTCCATATATACATATTTGATGTTGCCTTTTTTGCCTTTTTTGCCTTTTTTAAGATATTTGCCTTTTTTTTGCCTTTTTTAAGATATTTGCCTTTTTTTGCCTTTTGTACCTTTAAAAAAGTGATTATAGCATTTACAATTTTTTTTTAAGATTAAAAAATATACACATGCCCATGCGGCTTATAGAAGCGCAGGGACCTCTTGCCAAATTGGTGTTGAAAAAATTCAAAGCCGTTTTCTCAGCTAACGTAGGCTTGAACACAATAAGGGGTGTGGATAAAATTGTAAAGGGCAAGGAAAACGCCCTTATTCCTGATAATATGAACGTTTCAAACGTTCCATATTTAAATTGGGCTCCACTTGTATCAACTTCCGTCGAGCGCACATTTAGTACATTCAAGGCTTTTCTTCGTGAAAATCGAATAAAAATGCTGCCAGAAAACTTCAAAATGCATCTTGTGGTTAAATGTTAGTACAACTATACAGATTAAAGTTTTATGAGTTAGGAACTCGATTCAAAGTACAAATTTTTCATATAATGAAACTAGTTCAAAGTTTTTCTCTTTTTACTTGTAATATAAACATTTCTAAAAAAAAAATATTTTTTGATTGTTCTTCGTATTTTCTGTCTTTTTTAGTGCCTTATTTTGCTTTTTTTGCAATACCTTTTTTTTGCCTTTTCCTGCCTTTTTCGCTATTTTATTTTGCCCTTTTTACAGTACCTAGTGCCTTTTCCTGCCTTTTTCGCTATTTTATTTTGCCTTTTCCAGCCTATTTCGTTACTTTATTCTGCCTCTTTTATAGGTTTTTAGGTCCTAAAAATCCGTTCCCTGTTTATCATACAAAGGACGAAAATTAGGCGGTAGGATCTTGAAATTAAAAAATATTCGATGGGCACCCTAATGTACATATGTAAGTAGCACCTATGCACTCAGTGGAGCTAAGTGTACTTCCTTTGCACATGGGATGCATTTGAACTATTTCTTTTTGTCGTAAGGGTGTATGTACATATGTATGTATGTATGTGTGTCAAATATTTTTATGTGTGTATTTCATAGCCTTTTCCCGCACAGCTTGCGCGTGCTGAGCTTAGTTAACTTTACAATACATTAAACTTTACTGCGGAATACCGCACTCATCCGCCACATCCCCCATAGCTGGCGCGTGCATGGCTTTTCAATAGTTAAGTATGTATTGTAAAAGCCAACGTAGTTTGCCAATAAAATGCAACTACTTGAAAATTCCTTTGTCAAATTTGCCATATTGGCAAAGAAAAGTAAATATGCAGCAAGTACGAACTCTTGCTTGCTTACTTGGAAGCTGCAAATTGGCTCGTCCACCAAAGTGGAACTCCTCGCCTTAACGGTAATGGCAGCAATAATAGGACAAATTTTCACACTTCCGACTGGTTTGGCATGTAAATTGCTTTTGTATTTACACTGCATTCCAACCAAATGATTCACTTGAATGCTGGACTGCAATAAACACAATTTTGTTATTTTCAAAAGTGCTTGTGAATGCACAAACAGCACACTCTGGTTGAACCACTTAAATGTATGTGCATAGTACATACATGTTTCTTGTTGGCATACAAGTGTCATAAATTAAATTTTTTTCTTTAGCAAAAAAAAAAACAAAAAAAACATTTTGTTTGCTGACAACTGCACAGTCCAATCCAAATAAGCGTGTCCTTGAACTGAATTGCCCTGCAAGAAGTTGCCTTTCGATAATTGAAGGCATTGTCGACATGCTTGTAGTAGATGTTTGTATGTATGTATGTATGTATGTACCCAAGTGCATATCACAAGCAATTTAGAATGGTACAGTTGTACCTGAAAATGCTCTGTATGTAGTGCTTATACAAATACACACGCCTTCACCACGTACCATACCACGTACGATAGCACGTACCAAGTCTGCTGCGGATTTTCGCGTGGACTTTT
>NW_023467272.1:0-6753 GCF_013731165.1 Rhagoletis pomonella
GACAGTCACCGCTTAATCGATTTCTCTTTTCATTCTGATCATTTATGTATACATTTGTCTATATCTATCTCGATTCGTTTTGCCTGTTACAAACAACCGTTATGTGAACAAAGTTATAATACCCTTGAGCACAAGTGCGCTCGGGTATAAAAAAGCTCAAAATGAGTAATAATAAGCTCGTTGTCTGGCAGCTTGTCTGCGATTGAGGAAAAAAAATTAAATAAAACAAGTAATTTTTACCAAAAAAAAACCGACTTAAAAAAATATATATATATCTATATATTTCATGATCCAATGATCGGATCTAAACCAAATTAGTATGGGACCACCTCTAAGACACTACCTTTCCGTTGCAAAGAATTATTGAAATCGGTTGACGTGGTGCAAAGTTATGCGGTAACATATATAAGAAAAAAAAATAAAAAATATTCCGACGAACTGATAACCTCCTCCTTCTTTGGAAGTCGGTTAAAAATTAACAAATGTTCACTGAACAAGTGTTTGATTCATAGCTGCCGTTTTAAAAGCGGTTTGGGCGAAAAAAATACATACTTGTGTGAATTTGTTTGTAGGTATATATGTACTATATATATATATATATATATGAACTTTCCATTGTTTTTGTGCTTACAAGCGCTCACGTTTACTACTTTCCCATAACTAGCAAAAAAAAACTATGTTGTAAGTATACAATTTTACTGAGAAAAAATTTTAGTTGAAATGTTGAAATAATTTTTATTAAAGTGAAAATGAAATTAATTATCTGGTCGTTAAAATATATTAAAAGTGAGAAAAACGCAGAAAGTTTGTTATGCGTACTGCGTTGAAAGTAATTCCAACTAATTATAAGTGAACATAGTCTGTTCATATTTATTTATATACTTAGGCACATATGTATGTACTTATGTATATGAGTAGGTACGCTTTCACGTATTAATAATAAAATATTTCATATGTATGAATGTACACCCATGTGTGCGCAAGCTTGTACATACGTACATACGTATGCACATATGTGCAACAAAGTTAGCAGAAAATTAATTGATACTAATTGGTGAATCATCGCCATTTATGTACTTACTTGTATGAAACATGAGTTAAAGGAAGTGAATTTTTATTCCATCGCATATTATTAGCAGCCTTGAGTATTAATATAAATACCTTTAAAAAAAAAAAAACTTAAAACTTACGGAAATTTGCAATCCTTTGCTATATTGAAGTGTTTTTAATAAATCTAAATGCCATACGCTTTTTGGTTGGGAGACAAAATGGTTCATTAAGGACGTCAGAGAGAGCCTGCGAATTGAGAGAACTATATTGCACACACCTTAGCCGGGTCGTCTAGGGTTCAGTTTTCGTTCCGAGCAACGTCAAAAACAGTTCTTTCTCTAATAGCGCTCGCCCCTCGGCAGTCAACGGCAAACTTTCGAAGGTGTTTCTGGCATGAAAAAGTTTCTCTTAAAAAACAATTTCCGCACTCCACAAATTGGAGCAAAACCTTGGCCGAGGGCGTAAAAAACTCGTTTTTTTCAGTTAAAAACAAAAAACAAAGATCAGTATACCTGTAACCAAATTATCTTCATCCTCCATTCGCAAAAAAGCATTGACTCCCAAATGCTGACTACTTTGACTCATAACCGACTCCATTTGGTATCATTATGGGCCAGAGAGTGTAAGTAAGTGTGGCTCCTCAACCCGCCAGACTAACCACATAAACTAACCTACATACGTCAACATCGACAGCATACCGTATCGTGGTCTGCGAACCATTTTGAAATAAGACAGGTTTTACTTTCTACTGAAAAATTTGATCAACCGCACATGCAAGGTTTGATACTCGGCTTTGTACTTTAAACAAGACGATATTTGCATAGCGGTGAATTTGTTTTTAATCGTACAGATTTGAAAATTAGTTAATATTTCTGCAGTAGAACACATTTGTATTATATTTTATTATTTTAATTTTCTGTTGTTATTGAAAAGTATCCACAATTTTTCTACCGATTTCGTGTTTTTGTTATTTTTTTTGCACTTGCTTCTTTATGATAGCTAGCAGCACTTGAATTCATCGACAAACAAAAAATTAAAAATAAAAGTTGGAAAAGTGTTGAAGAGAAATTAAAAACCGTTAAATAATACACAGCTGCAATTTTCGATTAGCATTGCTATCGGCAGTTAACACTTTTTTGTACCCCATATTTCCTGTTACAAATAAAAAAAATTTAATTTACACATGTACGTATGTTCAGTTGAAACAAAATGAAAAAACTTTAAAAAACAGTTCTTAAGGTGGTCTAATCTCCTTTTTATTTGATTTTAAAATAATAATCAGTTTGGCTGTATCATGAAGCCGTTAAATTTTTCACCAATTTCACAGATTTTTTCTAGTCTTTTTCTGCCCTTTTAGCCATTCATAAAATATTAATTAAATTTTTTTTTTCAAACACATTTGCTATAATAAATTTGCACCACTCTGTCGTAGATAAACGCTTGATGTTTTGCAGCTTTTACGGTAAATTATTTTATAAATATTTTTACAAATTAAATTTAGGTATTTATTAAATATTGTATTTTAAGGTAAAAAAGTCAAAAGTTTGTTTTGATGAACGAAATTTTAAATTTGTTAGTAGAACGTCAATGCGTTAAAGGAGAAGCATCACAAAAACTTTTTATGCGTAAGTGACTTTCAATGTGCTCTTTTTTAGATACAATTCAATAACAAGCTATTACCGAAATGCAGACATGTTAATATTTGCTTTTGGAAAAAATATAATAATAGAAAAAAAAAATTAAAAAGGCATCAAAGGAAAAGGAACACAGCATTTTAGTTGAAAAAATAAAATAAAAATATTTGAGTTTGATTTTTCCAACAGATGCTCAACAAATAGTTATTAAAATATTTTTTGTAAAGTAGTTTTTAAGTTATTAAATTTTAAGCTCAGAAAATTTGCGTAAAATTAAGTATAACAAATTATCATAAATCAACTGCCGCGTTTCTTTTTTTTGCCATTCTAAACATCTAGGATACTAACTAACTATGCTCGAAATTTCTGGATTCGTGTGCGGACGTTACTTTTTGAACTTTGAGCTTGGCAAACTATTAATACAATAGTGGTACTTTCACACAGAAAGCAGAGCCGAGCCGAGCCGAGCGGAGTGAAGTTTTCATATTACGCTAGATATGTGTATGAAAATGTTCATACAGCAAGCTTTTTTCAGAAATTCAGTTTTTGATTTTGAATTTCTATTTAATTTCTCAGATAGTTTGAATAAAATTGAGCAATTTTTTTGCCGCCTTTCATGTGCGGTAAGTTTTGTAGTATCTTTGCAGCTGAGTCTATGAGAAAAGCTCAGCTCCGCCTCGTTCAGTGTGAACACCTAGAGGTTCGCTTCGCGCCGCCTTTCTTCGCTCGGCACCGTTTGGCTTTCTATGTGAACGCACTCTAACATTTTCGTATTTTTTTCTCCTCAAAACATGTAAAACAAATTTGTCTTTTTATACCCGAGCGCACTTGTGCACAAGGGTATATTAATTTTGTTCACATAACGGTTGTTTGTAACAGCCAAAACGAATCGAGATAGATATAGACAAATGTATACATATATACTCAGAATGAATAGAGAAATCGATTAAGCCATGTCTGTCTGTCCGTCCGTCTGTCCGTCTGTCCGTCTGTCCGTCCGTCCGTGTACACGATAACTCGGGCAAAAATTTAGATATCTCAACCAAATTTGGTATGTAGGTTTCTGTTAATCCAAGGTAGGTTGGTATTGAAAATGGGCGAAATCGGACAGTAACCACACCCACTTCCCATATAACGGTAATTTCCAGAAATACGAAAACTGCGATATTTTAGTAACTACTGAAGATAATTCACTCAAAATTGATATTTGTAATAAGTTTCAGACGAAAAATAAGAATATTATAAATTTTTGGAAAATGGGCGTAGCCACGCCCATTTATGGTTACATGTGTATATCTTGGTAACCGCTGCACCAATTTCTTCCAAGCTTGGCACAGTTGTTGGCCTTGGTACAGCATACTAAATGGCCGAAAATTTAAAAAATCGGACAATAACCACGCCCACATCCCATATAACGGTAATTTAGAGAAATACAAAATCTTCGATAAATCAGTAACTACTAACGCTAATTTATTCAAAATTGATGCTTGCAACAATTCTTTACCAAGAAATATGTTTATGGTAAAATTTTGGAAAATGGGCGTGGCACCGCCCACTTATGATAACATATATGGGTGTTTCCATGAAGTGGTCCACCGTGACTTAAAAAATCAAAACGCTCGCAGAATTTTTATAGGCACAGAAAACAGAAGAAAAATGTTGATATTTTACTATGTAAAAAAATTTTCAGCTCTTTATAATTTTACATTCCAAAAAATTTTAGTCAAAACTTATAACTTCTTTATTCACTTTAAAAGCTGTAGAATGTATTACTTTTAATTGCTGCTGACGAAATAAATATATATGCAGTATCGCAGTTTGGTATATAAGTAGTTGATACAACTACAAATGAATATAAAAATGAGAGAAGAGATCAAACTGTGCATCAATAACGGTATTTTTTCATTTCTATTTCGGCAACATTCGTATGTCACGTGCGTAATGCAAAAAAGCTACATAGTGCCATTATTAGCGCATTATCAGTTAAAGTGTCTTGTTCTTTTGTTTGTTAATCAAGTTTATTGTTTACTAAAATAATAAATTAATATAAATAACCATCGGAAAAAATTAATTTTTTTTTTTACTTTTGAACTTTGTCACGTGCGTAATGGTAAGTACGAAAAATGTAATACTCTTTATTAAAGTCCATTTGATAAGTATTATTTTACTTTTACAATAAATATTAGATGTCAAATAATGCCAAAAACCAAAATCGGTGGAGGGAGAGGCTTAAGCAAGATGAAAATAAGCGTAAAGAACATAAAAAAAAACAAGCTGAAAGAATGCGTGAATATCGCAAGAGAAAGGCATGTGAGGCCAAAAAATAATTCAAGTATATTGAAAGAAAAAAGGAATAGAGATTGCGTTCGACAACAAAAGTGTAGAGCAACCAAGAAAATATCAAATACCCAATTCAAAAGTGGTTACAAGTGTAAACAAACACTAGGAAAAGCTATAAAGAAGGTTGAGAAGGCGTTACCAATGAACGAAGTAAAGAGAGATGAAGTTCTACAAGCTTTGTATAAAAAGTATCCCAAACTCCCGAATAATGAAGCTGAGACACCAGTATGTTCAAACGATAATATGTTGGAAAAAATTAAAGCAGTCCACGAGTTTTATATCCGAGATGACATAAGTGTTCAAGCTCCCGGCCGGAAAGATACTTTAATCTGCAATAAGCAAGTAGTTGCAAAGCGCTTTATGATTGTATCTGTATCAGAAGCTTATCAACTGTACAGAAGAGAGGTCCCTTCAGAATATCTTTGTAAATCCCAATTTTTTACCATAGACCCAAACACGTTAAATTAATGGACCAACTTCCGCACAATATGTGTGTATGTAAATACCATGCGAACTTCGGATTTTTGCTAGAGGAATGTCATAAAGCTATGCCTCAGTTTCCATCTCATTTTGAAGATTTTTTGAAAGTAACATGCTGCAATGTATTGGACGAAAAATGCATGATTAGTGACTGTGAGAAATGTGTACGTGATATAAAATATAATTTGGTGCCTATATATTTTTTAACCAAAATGGAAGAAAATGTTAATTGGAGCTATTGGAGAAAAGTTAATGATCGCTTAATATTAAGCTATACTATAGCGCCATTATCAGATTTGTTACATGAACTGGAAATTCAGCTGCCAGCTTTTAAACTTCATTATTTTATAAAGCGCGACCAGGAAAAATATTTCAAGGAAAAAAAGAACAATTTACGTGATGATGAATTAATTTTGCAAATCGATTTTGCAGAAAACTATCGGTTGATCAATCAGAATGAGGTCCAAGAAGCTCACTTCAGCTACCAACAAGTTACTATTTTCACTTGCGTTGCATGGCTTCGAGGTCAAACTGAATGTATTGCTGCTATTAGTGACAAACTTACCCACAACAAATTTGACGTCTATTGTTTCCTTACAAAAATTGTGCACAAAATTCAAAGTCAATTCGAAGGAATTTCCACGGTTTTCATATTCTCTGAAGGCAGCACCAGTCAGTTCAAAAACAAATATATTCTCACCAGCATTCCTTCGTTTGTGAGCGAATTTGGCTTAAAGCATTTAGAGTGGAACTTCTTTGCCACTTCGCATGGCAAAGGAGCAGTCGATGGAGTAGGCGCGGTGGTGAAGCGAAAAGTTTGGCAAGCGGTTAAGACAAATAATATTATTTTACCGGATGCCTTTGCATTTTATGAATGCGCTGGCAAAATCATCGAAGGAGTTCGTCTGTTATATATCTCATCAAAAGAAATTGAAGAATTTTCTACACCATTAAATGAAAAATGGGAAATTGTCCGCTCCATTCCAGGAATACAAAAAATGCATTGCTTTTCCTACCAAGATAACGAAAATATAAATGTTGCTCGAACAGCATACTCACTTAAAGAAACAATTAAATTGGATTAATTTTGCAGTACCTTAATTTTTATTTTGTATTTTCCATTTTTGAATAAAAGTTTAATTTTTTTGTCAAAAACTTTTGAAAATATATGTAAAATTATTAAAATATGTATGAAGGAAAAAAGTGTCACGTGCGTAATGTCACGTGAGTAATCAATATTTTTTTTTTT
>NW_023467273.1:0-6749 GCF_013731165.1 Rhagoletis pomonella
TATTAAAAAGTTTTATTTTTTGATTCAAAAGTGCTTTGTCGCATTTAGCGTGTATTAACTTGTCTTCAAAAAATGCAGATAATGCAGACACTCTATCTGATGGACGAGTAGAAATCCAGATATCAGCTAAAATTGAGTTTTTTATAATTGAATTCATATTAATATTAGTTTTTTCACTATTTTACGCTTCACTACACAGCACAGAACACTACCGCGTGTGTCTACAGTAATAAACTTTACTATTTTTAAAGAATGTTTTGGCATTTAAGTACTGGAAAATACTGTGGTAACTGTAATCAGTGGAATTTTCTGTTTGGCAAAAGTTTATTTTATAACCTTAAAAAAAACGATTTTCTTCGAAAAGCGCAATGAGTCTGCAAACTTTTTTTTTATTTCAAAGAAAAATGCCCCTTCTTTCAAATAAAAGAATAAAAGAAAACATACTTTTACATATTTTTTTTTTTATCCCTTTGTAAACTTAGGAATTTTTTAAATTTTCTGCAACAAGTTTTAGGGTGTAGCAAATAGGCCATTCCAGCCAGGAAAATCAATATTTTTTAAAAAGATCTTTAGAGTGGTTTCCTTACAGATTTTCTAATTAGAAAAATTGTGTCTTAAGATAAAGTATGAAAAATTGTATTTTTAGCAATTTTTTTTTTAAGACTCCAGCTAAAGCCATTTTCATAAAAGAAAAAATATATGAAAAACACACAACTTTAAGAGGTTTTTGTGAGAACCTTATGAGATAAAAACTAAGTCCAGATCCTTAATCTAGGATAAATTTCCTTTCCAACGATACCAAACACGTTGACATACGTGACAACAATTTCTTTGATTTTTGCCCGCTCATACAGCACTGTGCGGTGGCAGAAATTGAAAGCTTTGCATCAAACCTTCTTTATGCGATGGAAACTTGAATATCTCTCAGAACTGCAAAGCGTATCAAGTGGAAGCATCCCAAGCAAAATATGAAAAGTGGAGATCTCGTCGTTATAAAAGAGGATAACTTGCCACCCAACGAGTGGCGACTAGGAAGAGTTGTCAACGTACTCCCCGGTTCCGACAACCGAGTGCGTGTAGTGGACATCGCGACGGAGAAAGGACAAGTTAGGAGGCCCCTCGTAAAATTGGTCCTACTTCCAGCCAACAACGTATGAAGCGAGGACGGGGAGCCAATAAATACTTCGTAAATAAAAAAAATCTTTTAGCGACCACTACTCTATTCCATTACGTAATAGGCCATTATTATCCCACTTCCTCACTGATCGCAGAATTCCACTTCCACCTTTGGAGTGAATCCACCTCAGAATCCCATTTTAATCCCAATTTAGATTTAATATTTATTCGCAACGCGTTTAGGGTCAAGATGGTTCTTGGCCGGGTTTCCCCGGGTAGATCTGATGATATAGAGCCGACCATCTCTACATAGATCTATTAACCAACAAGATTGTCATAGAATATTCTGCCCCAGAAATAGATGAAAAGGTTGAAAAGCTAGCAACCATGATGAGCAATTGACCCCGGCTTATGGAACTTAACCTCCGGATATTAATCAACTGTGTTTGGTGCGTATGGCAATTTAGCCCGGATTGCTAACTGGGTTGCCGGTTTTCCAACCACACACCATATATGTATATCTTTATTCAACAAGAAGCTAAGGCAAAAAGATGCAGACCACACATAATGCAACAAATTCGTGGGATTCATTGTTTTTGGGTAGCTCGTTTCTTACATTTGTATTTTTCGACATGCGCTCATGGTACGAAAAGCGGCAGTTTTTAATATATTTTAACCAGGGTTGGGTGAAACGTAAAGGAAAACGATCTTATACTTCCACCCCCCTGTGTCAAGACCACTCAATTACTAGGTTCGACAACCTGATAATTATTGATAATGATCCCATATTGGTGTTCACGTACACAAGAGCTCGCATTTATACAAATAATAAAAATTATCTCGATATCTTTTAAGTTTAACCCAACAAGCAAAACAAACTTAAAGTGGGGTATTTAGAAGTTTACTAATATTAATATAACAAACTTATTTTAAGTTATATACTGCGATGATTGTTGGGTAATTACACCTCCAGATATTTCAAGAAAGCAAATACCAAAACATAATTGCTGGGAAAATTGTTTTAGGCGAACATTCAATTTGGGTATATTTTTTATAATCTCAGTTACACGGATTTTATATGGAGACAAAATTTTATCAGTTCTGTTCGACTATAGATGTAGTTTTTTTTTGCTAACGTGCTTCGAAATAACCTTTAGTATATTTCAGGAAGGGGGAAACTTAACGCTCATATAGGTTTTCTAAATGCTACAAAAAACCAATAAAAGCACATCTACACATTTAAAATGCTGGTCAAACCAGCCACTACTCTTAAAAGGTAACAAATAAATACGCTCTCATTTACTAGTTGCAATATATTCGCAATATTCTTTCGAATAAGCTGATATGCAGTTAAAAAAAAAAAAAAACATAATTTTTGTATGGGCCTAAATATATTGTCAAATATCCCTTGCTAAAGCTGAAAACGCCTATCAAATTTGACTAAGCACAAAAAGGCACAAAGTGGTAGGCTGGTTCAACCGGATGTCAACCATAGAATTTTATTTTATTATTAGCCAGAAAACATTGCTGGTAGTGAACCAACCTATTATCTCTATGCCAAATGTCTGTCATTAGGATTTGAGACTTTGTCATAAACTCACCCCTCAGGTTAGCACTGCAGCATCTTTAAAGTTGCTTGACAGACGCATCAGTGCCCGGGATCAAGGATTCATTACACAGTTGTCATCATCTGTTTCGTCATTAGCATCCTATCCAGTGCGTCGTGTATGCTATCCATTCAGCAACTTTTTCCTTCCACAAAGGTCAATTCGGACTTGTATAAGCACCCAATAACGCGAGCGGGCAATGTGCATCGTTAGCCTGGTAACTGTGTTCGCAAATATGACATACGGTTAAGCTGTTAAACAAAAAGAGGTTATCAAACGCCTCACTTTGTCATGCATTGCAGATAAGCCATTGGCTATATATGTGTGTACATATGTGCATTTAACCTTCGTCAACGAAGACCGCTTGTAGGGATTTTTTCCAACGCTGCTACATTGTTGCGATCATTATTTGCAACTCTTCTCTAAGCCGTATCTCAAGGTAATTGAATTGAGATGGCTTGCGTGTAGCGATGTAGTCTTATAAATGCGTCTGGAAGTATAATGGGCAACGAACAGGAACACGACGAACACTAGAGCCCAATAAAAGCCTCTACCGGCTAATTTGGGCTTCGTCTAAATTAAGTTGGCATGGGAAGGTTAAAATCACTTAATGTATTCATCAGGTCATAGGGATCCACTGAATATAGCGTTTTATTATCATCGCTAAAACGCTTCAGCCAATATTCGCGGAACTACTTTAGGGCAAGAACGATAGAATACAAGATTTCGCATTCCCGCAGAATGACATTTGTGGCAACGGGTAAACAAAGAATATGGCGAAGAACAATGAGTTGACAGTTGTGAATTTGCAGTGAGAAAACGTGTTTTCTTCTCGATTCACCAATTTCTCAAGCCATCTTTGAATATAGCAAATTAAGCACTACGTTAACAAAAAATATACAACCACTCTTGAAATGTGTTCAAAAGAATAGGTCTTATTAATTAACTATTTAGAATTTTTGTGTTTGTATTGCAGGTGCCGAAAAAGTGATAATATCTTGTCGCAGCGCATGTTTTCCTGCAGAAAGTGGTCGATGCTTGCTTACCTCCGATTTTAATTTGTAATTTGTGGTATTTCAACGTTTTCAACTTAACATGTCGTGTTTAAAAGTGGTCCTTAAAGTGCTTCATGCATATTACGCTGGTGTCTAAATTGTATGCCTTCTCCTGCCGGCAGAACTCTACCCACTTTCTGGCCAAGGCGTCGTCGCGGGGAAACAAAACAAACTGCATTTGGGGGCTTTACCCCTACGGCTGCTGCAATTCAACACACGACACGAGATTTTTATAAAGTTTTCATTACAAATAAAACGCCTTTTACTTCAGAAAGCACAATTACTTCGATTTTTCACTTGAAAGTACACAATACGTTTGCACTGGTTCGGCAAAACCAAAGTAGCGGTTTCGGGAATGCGCCACCTTCAGTTTATTTCACCATGACTTTAGGGCACCGCCGCCGCTGTGTTATTTGCACTCACTCAAAGTTTTGGGTATCGGAACGGCATTCTCATTCCATTCGCTTGGTGGTTCGTTTTGCGATCCATCACGCTAATGCACAAAATAGTAGCTAACCTGAAATAGATAGCCATGAATTAAAAAATACTACCAAAACTTACAACTTCATTCTTTACGCTACTTACGGCCTCGTGGTCAATCCTGAATGACTTTTTATTCATTCAGGAAGTTACATGCTTGTCAGAATTTAGACTAACGTGATTTGCCCAAAAGTTGGCATACGGTATTTAACCAAATACAAGTCTTCCTTACATACGACTAAGAGCGCCATCTATCTCTAGAGTTTGCGGTTAGCAGGTAAATTCGCACTGCTCTGATAGCAATGAAACTCACCACACTACCAAACCATTAGTTACGATATTAGAATGCAAACTGTATGTTCGAGCACCAGTTGCTTGGACATTTAATACAATTCTTAAAGATCTGTTCGATGGCAAGAGCTGTGGAAATTTTCTATGTGTGTATATTTATATATACATACACTATCAATTCTTTTTTTTTGCAACTAACCTTAATGATATGCAAATTTTGTGTGGGTGGAGGAACATGGCAATAAAGATTTTCACGAATGTACATACAGGTACTTATTAAAAAAAGATAAAATTAAACCTGCTGATGGACAAAAGTCAAACACTTATCAGTTGAGATCAATATACTCGAAATTTTTTAACTTAATTTTTTTAAATCTGTGTGGGTTGCAATGCCGAAAGCGAAACCTTTATTCCACTCACTTAAATAATTAATGCCGATACGCTCGCCACCCAACAATAGATCTACATGGGTACATATACAAACAAAACCATGAAATAATTTCAGAAGGAAACATGCCTTATTTCACTGCCTTGAGGAAAAAGACCGAGCTACGCAGCCACCGTTATCCGCAGCCGTGCCACCTATGCGAAGCGAATCACCCTATTAGGCTCTGCCCAGTCTATCGCGCAAAATCCCCTGAGGAGAGATTACGGGAAGCACTACTGGGCCGCTTTTGCGCTAATTGCCTCGCGATGACGCACCAGCTTAAAAACTGCACGAGCGAGGGAAGATGCCGCCGATGCGGTGAAAAACATCACTCGACGCTGCATTTGGACGAGCCCGAAAGTACGCCTAGAAAATCATGGGCACAACAGGTGGAGGAAGAAGAGGATGGCAGTTCCGACGGGTCGCTCTCCATAAACACGCCTAGAAAATCGTGGGCACAACAGGTGGCGGAGGAAGAAGAACGCTGTTCCGACGATGCGCTCTCGATACTTGCGTCCGATTCTGGAAGGGAAACGAGGCGTTTCGAAACGGAACGTTAGGTCATACGCTACGATCCATGGTCCCCATCGCTCCAACGGCCGTGGTGAAAGTCGAGGCTGGAGGCTACATTTAGTTCGTGCCCTGATCGATGTATGCCTTAGACGAACCATAATTTCGTCTGATTTAGCCAGAGAGTTGCGTTTGGATGAAACACACATGGGCGGAGGAAAGGGCTGCCTTTTGCAACTCAGGGGAAAGCATGGGAAAAATAATCGCATCGTGACTCAGGCCGATATCTCGCCGCACTTCAATCGCGTTACCCCATCTAGCAATGTAGACCCCGCAATAGCCGAGCCATATGCGCACATACGATTGGCAGACCCAAGATTTTACGCCTCATCACCGATTCGTTTAATACTCGGTACCGACGTCTACGCGGACGTTATTCTGCCTGGGATACTGCCCACATCCTTCGGACCACTTTTAGCTCAGAGTACCACTCAGAGCCTAACTTGTAATTAATTCTCATTATGCTTGAATTTACGTTATTTTCATTTGAATTATTATTTTTTCAATAAAGTGCATTGAATTGTAACCACTATTGTACCTTTAATTCGCCCCCTTTTTATAGCAATTTAGGAAGAAGAAAGACGAAGCTCATAGCGATGACTGTCGTAGTGGTTTCCTGATGCTGAACAAAAATGTTTTTTCTAAAAAACTTTACCTATTACTATATAAAATCAACAGAGAGAGATTGGTGGCTGAAACGCGTCCAAATTTTTAGATTTGCTCATCGCAAGGGGGCCGGGATGTTTAGACCATCAGTCTAAATATTCCCACAAAGTAATGTCCAGCCCTAATATTCTGATATATTAGGGATCCGCCCTAATGTAGGCATATGTAAACACAAATACATACATATACATATACGCGCTAACACTATTATTCCGGCCGTTAACTATTATATCCCTCCGGACAGTGAACTTTCGTTAATTTTCCCCTTGAAGTGGTAGCTAACTGTCCGGCGCGCCGCGGCGGTCTAAAGTAAATCCTTTACTTCGCTTCTTTTTGGAAGATCAAAGCGAAGGCATCGCAGCTACCAGGCCTCTTCACTACAAGTAATCTCATTGTCACAAGAAGCAAATATTTCTTCTCTTATGACCTAGACTGGAAAATAGGCTACTTTTTTAAGAATTGCCACCTGTTTGAAATCCAATTTTGTTCAAAGATGGTTTATGACCTGGATTGAAAAATAGGCTACTTCCTTAACCG
>NW_023467274.1:0-6749 GCF_013731165.1 Rhagoletis pomonella
GTGCACATGACAATTAAAGTAAAAAGGGCGATGTGCTTATGCTACACACCTATAAAAATATCAATGGAAATAGGAGATATTGAAAATCAATCGGTTAATCAGCCGCTAAACCGGATGTCCTTGCCACAACATTCAAAGCTGCCCCAAGTTCATAGTGATACCAATGACAAAGCAACCCGGTATGTATTTACAACGAACATGCTCCGTACTATTGATGAGGGTGTTCCTGACCTAAGCAACATTGTTTCCGTTGACCACCAAGAGACTGAAGTGAGACTAGCAGGAATCACTCGTAAAACCGCGCCACCCTTAAATATAGAACGGGAGCGAAGAATGGAGGAATTAAGTTGGTACCATTTGTTTCCTGATGGAAAAAATGGATTTGGGGAGGAAAGAGATATCCCTATAACGGCTTTAGACTATTTTAAAGCTAGAGTTATGGGCTCAGAAGCACGATTCCAAAGAAATGATTATATGTTCTTTGCTTTGTCAGTTGTTGAATACTTTCGAGCTAAATCCAGTGTGTCTGTATCCTGTAGAATGAAGCAAGGATACGGGGAACAGACGCCTGAAGGACTACTTAATAATATGCATCTTACTATGAGGAATCTGAGGGGTTCTGTTTCCTATTGGCGACAGTGTTCTTCAGAGTTGATCGCCATAGTTAGAAGTCTTGGAGCTCAGACTTTTGACTTTGTTCTGCAACGATTTAAATTGGCCAGACATGATAATGGCGTTATTAATTGTTGATGACGGGGATTTACGTAACGCAGAAGCACTATCATTTCACGAACGTTTACGACTGGTTCAGAAATATCCAGTGGTAGTTGCACAGCAGTTTACTGTACGTGTAAACGCTCTTATTCGGTATTTAAAAAGTAGTAATACATGCTTGGGAGGTTCTGTTGAAGATTTTCGGTATCGGATAGAATTCCAAAATAGAGGCAGCCCGCATCTACATATGTTGTTGTGGTGTGACGGAATTGCAAATTTTTCCACCGAGGAATACATGTCAGTAATTGAAATAGTTGTCTCATGTTCATTAAACTGTGATGATCCGACTCTGCGCAGTTTAGTTGGAAAATTTCAAATACTTAAGCACAACGTCACCTGCATAAGGGTCGCAATGCTAGTAGCTGTCGATGTGGATATCCAAAAGCACCAGCAGACACTACAACTTGTTTAGGCCCTGATGAAGCACTATCTAACAACGGTCGCTTTTGTACACTGAAAATAGCAGTTAGTGAGACCATGGTTAATAATTATAGTCCTGAACTTCTTTCTCTATGGGAGGGTAACATGGACATACAACCATGTGGTAACGTTGCGGCTGTGGCGTATTATGTGGCGAAGTCCGGTAGTAAAAGTGAGCCACATGACACAGGAGATGTAGTTTGGGAAGCAATCACAAATGCCAAGAGAAGTGGAGGTGCCTTATGGAGCCAATTGTTTGCGGTGTCAATGGTCATTCTGTCACAGCGAGTGGTTAGTGCTCCTGAATGTGCATATCGCCTTTGCCATCTTCCACTTAAAATAAGCAGTCGAAAAACAGTATTTGTCAATAGCTGCAAACCAGAACAGCCTTTTCGTCTATTGCGTTTCCACGGCGATGAAGCAGAAATTTTGAATAACATTTTCGACCGTTACGTGCTAATTCCTGAACAGTGAGAACATAAGCCTCGCTGACTTCGCACATGAACTGAAGATGATGGCGACATAGAAATGAAGGATGTAGACAAAGAGCCGTTAAGGTACGTCAAATTGAGGGATAATACACTAATGCGGATACGTAAGAAACCCGCAGTAAGACGTACGCGGTACTACAATATCAACAGCGATAAAGAGGCATATTATTATAGCCTTCTTGTTTGACATATCCCTTTTCGTGACGAAAATCTACTTATTCTAGAAAAAGAATCGGCTGAACAATGTTTTTTAAGACGCCGCGCTGAGTTAAGACCTCTACTTCACAACGCTAGCTCGGAAAAATTTGCACATGCAGAGCAAGTAATACAGCAAGCACTTGCTCAAGCCGCCGCTTTCAACGCCGTTCGTGACACGCGTACTGAGATTGCACGAGATGCCGCAACAATATATGCTAATGAACAAATAATGTACGACCAAGATGACGATTGTGACAATTTCGAACAAAGCACAGTAATGGCAGACGATGTACTTAATGGAAACATTCTCAAATTGAATTCAGAGAAATCTGAACGGCGACCTCCAAAAGTTACTACTGTTTATTACTGGTGGAGCAGGTAAGTGGTAAGTCTTTTGTACTAAATCTACTTGTAGAGCACATCAAGCGTTGTTATGCTCCTACCGTAGACGTTTTGCTTAAACCTACTTTCGTGGAAGTAACATCCTTGACTGGAGTTGCCGCACGTTTAATTTTTGGCAAAACCCTACACGCAGTCTTTTATTTGGCTATTGAAAAAGAAAGTGCTCGAGAATACTGGCGCATGACTGGTCACAAATTGGAGCAAGAAAGGAGAAAGTGGTGCCACGTTGATTTTTAATCATCGATGAAATTTCGATGGTATCTTACGAAAACCTTCGAATGATACATCTGAGGTTGCAAGAATTTAAAAGTAACGATCGGCTATTCGGAGGAATAAATATATTGCTCTTTGGCGACATCATGCAACTGCCTCCTGTGAAAGGTTGCGGGTGTTTTATGTAACCTGTATGGTGTTCGGCAGAAGTCAACTTATGGCATCACTTTTCCTTTTGTGAATTAACACAGAATATGCGACAACAAAACGATCAAAGTTTTATTGATCTTCTGAATCATTTGCGATTTGGAGAACTAACTACTGCGGATTTGGAGTTATTGTGCGAAAGAAGAAACGTGCCGTTAACAGAGGAATTTGGAGATAGTGTTGTTATTTGCATTTATCCCACCGTTAAGCAAGTCAATGAATATAACCGTAAAATGACTACTGATAATGCTGTAGAAAACACAACCTACAAGATCTACGCAGTTGATGAATCACGTGAACCAGCAACTTACGGAAAAAACCGGATAACGTTATTCCTATCGACGTTAATAACTGCGAAGGTCTTTTATCGACAATATTATTAGCCGTTGAGTCTCGTGTTATGTTGAGACGTAACATCTCAATTTCGCATGGACTCGTGAATGGAGAAATGGGCGTTGTAAAGCGGTTTAAATGGCCAGCATTAGAGTAAGAAGAACTGCCAGACGCTGTTCTGATTAAGTTTGATGATGATTCGATAGGTGAAAGATGCAAAGATTCTGATGGATATGTCTCCATTCCGCCAATATGTACCATATTCCAAGCGAACAGGGGATATGGTGACGTTGAACGCCGAATGTTACCGCTTATTTTATGTTGGGCTGTAACCGTACATAAACTTCAAGGTACAAACCATGACAAAGCTGTGATTGATTTAGGGAAAAACCACTTTGCAAAGGGTCAAGTATATGTAGCACTAAGCAGAGTAAAAACGTTAGAAGGAATAGCCTTATGAGACTTAGAACGATCCAAACTATTAAACAAACCTCATGACGAACGAGCTTAACCGGAAATGAAAAGAATAAGGAGCCTCATTTCTGATAGATTATAACCTAACGTGCGGTGTTTTGATATTCTTATGAATTGATAACCCCCTACTATTTTGGAATCGATAAATAATCTAATTTACTGAGTCTTATGTGTAATCTATTTGTTTTCTCTATTACTTTGTTTGTTATTATAACTGATATTATAATTTTTAGCAAAAAAAAACCGACTTCCACTAAAAAAAAATATATATATATATATCTCATGATATGCAGATCGGATTTTAACCAGATTAGTATGGGACCACCTCTGAGGCACTACCTTTCCGATGCAAAAAGAATTATCGAAATCGGTTGACGTGGTCCAAAGTTATGCGGCAACATACATAAAAAAATAAAATTAAAAAAATTAAAAAATAAAATATTCCGACGAACTGATAACCTCCTCCTTTTTTGGCTCTGTATGAATACAAATTTTTTGTCATGAGTCTTCTTCTTCTTCTTTTTTGGCGCTGTAACCGCCTAAGCGATTTTGGCCGAGTTCAGCAAAGCACGCCAGTCGTTTCTACTCTGTGCCAACTGACGCCAATTGGAAACGCCAAGTGAAGCCAAGTCCTTCTCCACCTGATATTTCCAACGCAGTGGGGGCCTCCCTCTTCCTCTGCTACCACCAGCGGGTTTAGAGTTGAATACTTTCAGAGCTGGAGCGTCGATGTCCATTCGAACGACATGGCCAAGCCAGCGGAGCCGCTGTATTTTAATTCGCTGCACTATGTCCATGTCGTTGTAAAGCTCATACAGCTCATCGTTCCATCGTCTGTGGTACTCGCCGTCGCCAACGCGTAAAGGCCCGTAAATCTTCCGCAAAATCTTTCTCTCAAACACTCCAAGAGCCGCCTCATCGGATGTTGTCATTGTCCATGTTTCTGCGCCATATACCAGCACGGGCATGATGAGTGACTTATAGAGCGTGGTTTCGTACGTCGAGAGAGGACTTTACTCCTGAATTGCCTACTCAGTCCAAAGTAGCACTTGTTGGCAAGAGTGATTCTACGTTGGATTTCAATGCTGACATTATTATCGGTGTTAATGCTGGTTCCCAAGTAAACGAAATTCTCTACTTTCTCGAAATTGTAACTGTCAACAGTGACGTGGGTGCCAAGGCGCGAATGTGCTGACTGTTTGTTTGATGACAGGATACTTCACTTTGTCCTCGTTTACCACCAGACCCATTCGCTATGCTTCCCTATCCAACTTGGAAAAGGCAGAACAGACTTCGCGGTTTTTGTTACCGATAATGTCGATGTCATCAGCATAAGCCAGCAATTGCATGCACTTGTAGTAAATTGTTCCTGAGCGTTTCAGTTCGGCAGCTCTGATTATCTTCTCCAACATCAGATTAAAGAAGTCACATGAAAGGCAGTCGCCCTTTCTGAAACCCCGTTTTGTTGCGAACAGCTCGGAGAGGTCTTTCCCAATTCTGACGGAGCTGGTGGTATTGCTCAACGTCATTTTACACCGCCGTATGAGTTTTGAGGGGAAGACAAATTCAGACATAGCGGCGTATAGGCAACTCCTTTTAGTGCTGTCAAAAGCGGCTTTAAAGTCGACAAATAGGTGGTGAGTGTCGATCCTTTTCTCGCGGGTCTTTTCCAAGATTTGGCGTATTGTGAATACCGGGTCTATGGTGGATTTGCCAGGACTAAAGCCACACTGATAAGGCCCAATAAGTTCATTGACGGTGGGCTTCAGTCTTTCACACAAAACGCTCGATAAGACCTTGTAACCTATGCTTAGAAGGCTGATCCCGCGGTAGTTGGCGCGAATGGCGCGGTCACCTTTCTTGTAGATTGGGCAGAGCACACTTAAATTCCAGTCGTCGGGCATGCGTTCATCTGACCATATTCTGCACAAGAGTTGATGCATGCACCTTATCAACTCCTCGCCGACGTACTTGAATAGCTCAGCTGGCAGGCTGTCAGCTCCAGCAGCTTTGTTGTTTTTCAGCCGCGTTATTGCTATACGTACCTCGTCATAGTCAGGCGGTTGAACGTCGACTCCGTCATCATCGACTGCGGGCTCGGGTTCTTCTTCTCCACAACTTTCCGTGCTGCTACCATTTAGAAGGGCGGAAAAGTGTTCCTTCCATAATTTAAGTACGCTCTGGACATCAGCTACAAGGTCGCCATTATTGTTCTTACAGGAGTACGCCCCGGTCTTAAAACCTTCTCTGGTAAAATTTTCGGGTATTCTTCCTGTTGGCCAGCATTTCAAGCTCTTCGCACTCACGTAGTTCGGCCTCTCTCTTCTTATTACGGCAAATACGTCTCGCTTCCCTCTTCAGATCCCTATAGCGGTCCCAAATAGCGCGCGTTGCGCCCGATCGCAGCGTGACCCTGTAGGCGGCATCTTTTTTCTCTGCAGCTTCCTGACACTCCTCATCGTACCAGTTGTTCTTTTGGGCTCGCTGAAATCCGACTACTTCTTCGGCGGCGGTACTTAATGAGCGGAAAATGTGGTTCCACTGCTCGCATATGTCGGTTTGTTGAAGAGTGCTCTCTGAGAGCAGGTGAGAGAGTCGAATAGCGAAAGCGCTGGCTGTCTGTTGTGATTGCAGCTTTTCGACGTTAAGCTTTCCTTGCATATTTGGGCGCACATTTTTTGCTGCACAGAGGCGGGTGCGTATCTTGGCTGCAACAAGATAGTGGTCCGAGTCGATGTTTGGGCCTCGGAGTGTGCGTATTTCTAAAACACTGGAGGCATGCCTTCCGTCTATCATAACATGATCCATTTGGTTTCTCGTTTTTCGATCCGGAGACAGCCACGTAGCTTGATGAATCTTTTTATGCTTGAACCTAGTACTGCATACCACCATATCTCGGGCCCCGGTGAGGTCGATCAGCCTCAATCCGTTGTCGCACGTTTCGTCGTGGGGGCTGAATTTTCCGACGGTGCTTCCAAAGATCCCTTCCTTGCCCACCCTGGCATTGAAGTCGCCAAGCACGATTTTGATATAATGACGGGGGGCAGCGCTCGTACGTGCGCTCCAAGCGCTCATAGAAGAAATCCTTGGATGCCTCATCCTTCTCTTCCGTCGGGGCATGGGCGCAGATGAGCGAGATGTTGAAGAATCTCGCTTTGATGCGGATTATGGCTAGATGCTCGTCCACCGTGGTGAACGACAGTACTCGGCGACGGAGTCTCTCTCCCACCACAAATC
>NW_023467275.1:0-6748 GCF_013731165.1 Rhagoletis pomonella
AACCACGCCTACCTCCCATATAACGGTAATTTTCAGAAATACGAAAACTGCGATATTTTAGTAACTACTGAAGATAATTCACTCAAAATTGACATTTAGAATAACTTTTAGACGAGAAATAAGAATATTGAAAATTTTTGAAAAATGGGCGTAGCCACGCCCACTTATAGTTACATGTGTATATTTTGGAAACCGCTGCACCAATTTCTTCCAAACTTGGCACAGTTGTTGACCCTGGTACAGCATACCAAATGGCCGAAAATTTTTAAAATCGGACAATAACCACGCCCACATCCCATATAACGGTAATTTCGAGAAATACGAAATCCTCGATAAATCAGAAAATATTAAAGCTAATTTATTCAAAATTGATGGTTGCAACAATTTTTTTACCAAGAAATACGCTTATGATACAATTTTGAAAAATGGGCGTGGCACCGCCCACTTATGATCACATATATGTATCTCGCTAACCGTTCTAGCAATTTGAACCAAACTCGGTATGGTTATTGTGCTTGCCACATAAAAGCAAAGCGTTGAAAATTATTGAAATCGGACTAAAATTACGGCCGCTTTTCATATAACGGTAAATTTCAGAAATGCTTGAAATTTCAATATTTCGAAATTTAAGGATGCTAGTTTACTTAATATTTATACACCCGCTTATCATGTAGCGGTAGCTTTCGGAAAGGTGGAAAACATACATATATTTAATACTTGCGCCGGGTATTTAATGTTAGGCTCCGCCCGAACTTAGACTTTCTTACTTGTTTTGGTATAGACTAATCCTACGGGTGAGAGCATTAAAATTCTGACTTTATTTTTATTTTTTTACCATCCTAATGCATATATGTACATGCGCTCCTATGCATGATGAGAATGGTCGATAACCCGGCAGCAGCACGCGTCAGATTATTTGTTTGTACGAATATGCAAAATATTTTTAAATTTAGTAGCCACTTTTAATCTGTGGGCGCCGTTAACGATCTGCTGTCAGCAATTTCCATTTCAATTGCAAAATTAATTTTTTTACGCTGGACAAAAAGAAATTGAAGAGTTGCATGTGCGAATATATATACATACATTCCTACATATTTATTTAAAATTTTTTATACAAATCTTCATATATGCACATAATATGTAGTATATTTAATATGCTTCTGAGTCTCAATTTTTCTATAGTTGGGGTAGGATCTGCTCAACGGCTGATGATATATGTATATTTAATTCGACTTCAACGGCTGATAATATATATTTATTTCGATTTCATTTAAGCTACTAGCAGTTTTTGTGAAGTGAAACTTCTTTAGCGGCGGTTGGTTGGTTGGGAGTAAATTGGCAAATTCAACGGAAATTGCACACGGAAATGGTGCAACGGAAATGGTTGGGGCTGAAACAAGTGCTTCTTGTGTGCATGCATGTGGTATTAATTTAACAAAAATTGGCTATAAAAGGTTAAAGAATAACACTTAAAAAAAGACCAATACAAGAATGAAAGTAAAGGTGAGTACGTACATAGATAAAGAAAACGATAAAGGCAAAATATAAAAACAAAAACAAAGATGCGTAAAAATAAAGGCAAAAATGGAGAACAAGGTAAATTTAAACACTTTAATTATGTAAGGGGAATATGTAGCTGAAAAAAAAAATTATAAACATAAAAGTAAAAACAAAGATGATGATGAGGATGGGGATATCGATAAATGTAAAGACGAAGATAGGGGAAGAAAGATTAAAATAAAGGTAATTAAATAGGAAAGGATATAGAGAGGGAGACAGAGACTCAATCTGGGAACTATCTTGGGATTTTAGAAATTTTCGGGATTCTCAAGACATCGATAAAATAATCGATGTTTTTATCGGTTTTGTTATCGATATTTTTATCGAGTTTGTTATCGAAATTTTTATCGATATTGTTACCAATATTGCTATCGATATTTTCAGAACTTATCCATATAATACCGATATTTTTATCGATTTTGTAATCAATATTTTTAACTATTTTGTTAGCGATATTTTTTATCGATTTTGTTATCGATATTTATCGATTTTGTTATCGATATTTATGGATTTTGTTATCGATATTTATAAATTATTTTATCGATATTATCGATATTTATCGATTTTTTTATCAATATTTATCAATTTTTTGTCATTATCTATCGAATTTGTTATCGAAATTTATCTCGATTTTGTTATCAATATTTATCGATTTTGTTTTCGATATTTAAAGATTTTGTTATCGATATTTCTGCCGGTTTCGTTACCGATATTTTGTTGGACGTTATTATCGATTTTGTTATCGATAGAGTATAAAGATAAAAATTAAGATAATGGAAAAACAGAATAAAATGAATGTTATTAAAATGAACAGGGGTAGAGGTAGGGATCTAGATAGAAAAAAGAGAAAAATATAACCTTAAGCAAAAGAAGATGTGTGTATGTATACATTGGTTATGAGCAGGGAACGGATTTTTAAGACCTAAAAACCTATAAAAAAGGCAAAATAAAATAACGAAATAGGCTGGAAAAGGCAAAGTAATATAGCGAAAAAGGCAGGAAAAGGCACTAGGTATTGCAAAAAAAGCAAAATAAGGCACTAAAAAAAGATAGTAAATACAAAGAACAATCAAAAAATACATTTATTTTAGAAATGTTTGTATTAAAAGTAAAAAGAGAAAAACTATGAACTAGTTTCATTATATGAAAAATGTGTACTTTGAATCTTAGACTATTTTATCCTTTCGAGTTTCTAACTCATAAAACTTTAATCTGTATAGTTGGAGTAACATTGAACCACAAGATGCATTTTGAAGTTTTCTGGCAGCATCTTCATTCGATTTTCGCGAAGAAAATTCTTAAATATACTAAACGTGTGCTCGATGTGAGTTGATACAAGTGGAGCCCAATTTAAATATGGAACGTTTTAAACGTTCATATTATCAGGAATAAGGGCGTTTTCCTCGCCCTTTACAATTTTATCCACACCCCTTATTGTCTCCCAGCCTACGTTAGCTGAGAAAACGGCTTTGAATTTTTTCCAAAACCAATTTGGCAAGAGGTCCCTGCGCTTCTATAAGCCGCGTGGGCATGTGTATACTTTTTAATCTTTAAAAAAAAATTTGTAAATGCTATAATCGCTTTTTTAAAGGTAGAAAAGGCAAGAAAAGGCAAATATCTTAAAAAAGGCAAAAAAGGCAACATCAAATGTGTATATATGGAATAAGGGAAAGCTAAATCGTGGACATTCTTAATCGAATATACTCTATCTCTTTAGCAGAAAAAACGGCAATTTCCATAAATTCCGTTCCCTGGTTATGAGACAAAGTAGATAAGTACCTAACATAAGATTCACTTCTCCAGTGTGGCCCAGGCGCACTTACTTTTTTCTTTAAATTTGAAAGTGATAATCTGAACTGAAAAAACCTTGCTTCGTAATTCGTGAATTAAAAATCTTTATCAGCATGGGAATTTTCTACTCGTTAAGTCGTTACTAATACATTTACTATTCGTATAAAAAAAGATTAGTTAAAACTGTTTGCATTTCAGGTGACGATATGTATGTACATATGTATGTATTTATTTATGTTTTCTATTAATATTAATTATTTGTTTGGACTCTGGTTCAATGAACCCGCGTTAGTGTAATCTCTTCAGAATATTAATAATAACTTGTAAATAAACTACCATGTAGTCGCCAAGCCTTTGTCTTTTCGAAAACCAACAACGTCAAGCACATACAATTGTACACAAATATGTTTTTACATATTAAATGTTGGGCGAGTAGACATTTGGGAGCCGTAGAAATAAGTTTGCAGCCGTCCATTGTTGGACTAGATCATCATTAAAATGCGTTTAAAGATTCTTATCTCAGCCATAAATAAATGACTTTTAAAAAATTTAAAAAACCTAAATAAATAAGGGAACGTTTTTATTTCAATCGTAAGTTAGATCAGATGAAGGTTCTTGACCCAGACAAAGCGTTGCGGTGGCCGATTTAGTGAGATGCAAAGCCTTGCCACCTTACGAGAATATGTTGAAATGAGGTAACCAATGGTATTCCCACGTTTGTCGGAGAGAAAAGACCATCAGAGGTGTACATTTCTTATTTATTTCGTCAGCCATTATGAATCGGTACCTATATCAGAGCCACTAGAAAATATCCCGAAACGGCCAAAAGAGAAGAGAGCCTTGTAAAAAGGAGATGACAGCTGAGGAATCACTTGAATCATCAATACATTAGCTAAGAGGTCAAAAATATAGCCACAAGCAAGTCGTCTGCAAATCTCAAAAGAGTTATTGGTCTTCATTGTGAACAAAGAAAGAATAAAATTCGCTATAAATAACTTCTCTCCATATATGTAAGTCCCAGACGGCAGCATACCAAAAATGTACAAAGAATTGTCTTCATTCTCAAATCGGGAATAATTTCGTACCAATAAGTCGTATATCCTTCTTCCTAAGGATATTGGAGAGATTGTTAGTTTTGCACATAAGGCATTTTTTGGGAGCTCTCCTCAGGCTACACTCGTGGGCTACAAATGGTGGACTTCGTGTCAATTCGGACAAAACGGAACTTATACCGTTTACTGAAAAAAAAAATAACACAACAAAACTTCCTCCCTTTAATGGAACAACTTTACGAAATACTGAAATCATATGAAAATATGTTAGGGTGGTGGAATATTCGGGTGAAGGTATTTATCATTTATTTGGTACTTTCCTATTTTATTACAAAAAAATTTACTTAGAAACGTAGATGCTAAAGATTATTAGTAAAAAAAAGTGTGAATGTTTTAGAGAATTTTATGTAGTTTTCGAATATATAATTTGATCTTTGCGCGCGACTTTGCAAATATATATAATTTTCGATTCTCTTAATTTTTGATTTTCAGCTTCTTTTTGCATAACTTTCCGAAAAGAATTTTTCTAACAATGATAAAATCTCACCAAGCATTGGGAAAAAGCGAGTATTTACACCTGAGTCATTTTATAGTATAACCTTTTTTTTGTGAGTTTTAGACGTTATAGCGATCCAATCTTCCCCATATTTTATATTTAGGTTTTTCTAATAAAATAAAGACCACAAACTAAATTTCACCGAAATCGGATGAAATTTAATGTTTCCGCCCACAAGAGTAGAGGGCGTAGCAATTATTCCAGATTTACAAAATTTCATAATTCTCTATTTCTAAGTAAAACTAGAGCACATGTCAAGTTTCAGTGAAGTCGGTGGACGTGTACTATAGTCGAAACACTGCGCGTCGCTTTCATCGCTTTTGAACTGTTCCCATCAATTTTTGAACTTCAAAAAAATAAACTCCAATTTGCATAGTGAATAATTTTCAAGTTTTCGATCTCTCACCAAGAATGCGCCACAACTATGTAGCTTATAGGCGCTCACCACCCACACCTAGACCGATATCAACTGAGCAACCACCCTTTTAGCTCTCTGTGGATAAACTTGCGTTGGCATATATAAAAGGTGCACACGTACATAAATAACTAATACACGATTATATAATTTTCTATACATACTCTCTTAGGTCTGCGGAGAGGCATATAGCTACATATGTATTCATACATATATGTATGTATGGATGTATGTATGAATGTATAAGTGTTCACAGAACAACTGCCGGCATACTAAGTGCATTTGAGATACTTTAATGCTTTTCTGCATTTCAAATACATATGTATGGGTATATATGTGCAACAAATAGGTACAAATGGCCACCAGTGTTGCCGTTTAGATATTTTCCGGCTAGATTTTGCTTTTTACAAGCTTTTTTTGCTCGAAATATTACCTGCAATTTAAATATGTAGTGTTAAAATGTTGAATGCAATTTTTAGTGTTAGTTAGTGCAAGGCGCCAGAATCAGGCAGAGCTGGCAATACGGAATCAGTCGAATGCCTGATAAACTGCTCGACTTTGGCAAGGGAATTTACCCCGGTTAGACTCATTTGGCTACCAGGCCATATTGATATTCCTGGGAATCGCGTTGCAGAGAAGTTGGCCAGAAAACCTACCCTCGAGTGGCATTACTTTCTCTTTGGTAAGTTTATCGGGAGCATACTAAACTATTGTTTTTCGCGCGATGGCGCTTAATATTCAACCGAATCGTCACTGTTTCCAGAAAAATTAGGTGGAATCAAAACTTTGTCTTAAGGTGCCTAGATTTTGTGAGGCTACGAATATTTAATACACACTTGTTGTTCCCCACTAGTAGGGTTGCCAAATTATTTTTTTGTGCGAAATTAGTACCTTAGACTTTTTCATGCTATAAAAGTTACTACTTTTCAGTACACTTTTATTCTAAGCGAAATTATGAATGTAAGTAAGGCTGCATTCCAAAACGTCAAGATACAAAGCATCAGTCACTTTTATTTCTAAGCCGAGAGTAGTATTGAAAAATAAAATTAAATTACAATTTTTTAACTGTGGAAATGTACCACTATTTAAAGACTTCATTAATATTTCCTCGTGGCTTAATTTTTTTTTTCAATGGCGCAAAAACTTTGAAAGGCTAAGAGTTCACTAAAAAAAGTATCTAACCCGATGTCTTGTATGCAAAACCCTTTTACACTGTCAGTAAATTGAGAAAAAATAATTTTATGTTGTACGCATAAGCCATTCATATTTTCAAATCTGTTGTTATTAAACTGAAATCTATTTTCGAGATAACTAACTACACCCGACAAAAAAAGCGTCAGCTCTCCTTTTAAATAATTTATACTCCATCAAATT
>NW_023467276.1:0-6747 GCF_013731165.1 Rhagoletis pomonella
CCCAAAAATAGAAGACATCGACGACGCGCGACGACGAAGTGGAATATGGAAACACACTAAGGATATCAACCCAAGGATTGAACCCCAAAAATAGAAGACATCGACGACGCGCGACGACGAAGTGGAATATTGGTAATATGACTGGCAGCAAATATTAGTAATTTGGTAATATGACTGGCAGCAAATATTGATAATTTCGTGATATGACTGGCGGCAAATATTGGAAATTTGGAGACAAAACGGCAGCGTAAGGTAGAAAAAAAAAAAAATTTTTTTTGAAATGATTAATAAATAAAAAGAATATAAACCTCTTAGAAAACTCTGGCACGCCTTATGGCCGCCATCTAAATAGCAGTAATTTGCTTAGGGGTAAAGGTTAAAAATTAATTATTGAAATTTTTTTTTTTCTCTCTTCTCTCTCTGTACAATAAAAATAATGCAAAGGATTTCGACCGAAGAGGAGTCTGATAAAAAAATATCATAAAGAAATCAATAGACTTTTTCAAAAGTGTGTAGACACACTTATTGAAGGTACAAAACAGATCCTCGAGAGTCGCAAATCCGAAAAAAATCGGACCTAAACCGATTAATATTGAAGAGTATAGGAAAAGAAACAAACTAAATAAAACAGAAGATATCCCAGAAATTCCTGCCCCACAAATTGTACATAGAAGAAAAAGGGCAGGAAGAAAAGTAAAAAGCCGAGTAGAATTAGCAAAGTTATATCAACAACTTAACTTTGCTAATAGCTCAGATAAAAGATTAAAATTACAAGAGGAAATTAAAAATGTTAAAACACAAATAAAGAATAAAAATTTTTTAAACAATAAATTTCTAAAGTAAATTTGAACGCTTATGTTAAAATTCATATACTTTTAATAACCTTTTTCTCATGGATAGTGCATTGCCCGATGATCTTGACTACGAGGCAATAAACAAAATTGTAGATGATCTAGAGTGTGAAAACTCAGAAACTCGTAGATCAAGATCACGAATTAGGGGAAGTAATAGATCCCATTTAAATCACTTAAAACAATTTTGGTTACGTATAGGTATGGGTAGGGAACCCACTATGGAAGACTTAGTATATCCTTCCACATTGGCAGAAGAAGTAAATAGATTAATAAGGAAAACATTCCCTGAAGAATATTAAAATTTGTACATTAAATGACGAGTTTATGAATAAATAAAAATAAAATATTAAAATCGAAATTTTATTTTCTTTCAAACATGACTTGGTGGAAAATTGCACTAAACGGAATATTAATAGGAATAACAGGTTATGAGGTAGGAAAAGAAACCTCAGGTGAAAAAACCTATGAAACTAAAGTAGTCAAATATGAACCACATTCTATTGTAGAAAACGCGGAAGAAGTTTCCGATAAGTGGTTGACTGCTTTTGCATGTGTAGCTACATGTTTAATTGTTGCAATTGCAATTTTGATAAAAAAATTATATTAAAAATAAATTGAGACAATTAAACAATGTGCAACAATGCGTGTAACTTTCCCAATAGAAATGAATCAGTGGAAAGACATCCATGACACATTATTGGAAGAAAAAATTAAAGCTAATAAATCGTATAAGTGCATAAACAAAAGTGCTCCAATATCACCAGAAACCATAACAAAGCATCTGAATATAATTTTAGAAGCTCTAAATGGCATAAGGCAGGTGATCGAATCCGTAAATAACATACTCACCGAAGAACATCAAAGAGAAGCTTACCAATTTTTCTCCGCCGTACGAGATAAACTTGTATCTTCTCTAGCTAGACACAATCTAGAATTTGATGTACCAAATACAACAAAAGAAGAAATTCAAATAGATTTTGTACTACTTCTGTCTGAACGTGTTCCTAGCCGAACCAACTCACCTTCATTAACTCAAGCCACACCGGTGGAAGAACTTAAAATAGAAATACCGATAATACACGTCACAATGCCACAAACCGTAGTAGAATTTATCAAAACTGCTTCGTCAGTACTACCAGAGTTTGATGGTAAACCAGAAAATCTGCATAGCTTCCTAGATGCACTTGATATACTCGAGCAAATCAAGGATACACACGAGGCATTGGCCATTACCATGATAAAAACAAAGCTGAAAGGTACAGCAAGAAATTTTATCAGTAATGAGACCACAATCGCCCAAATAAGAACCAAATTACATACCGCAATAAAGGGAGAATCAGTGGAGGTTTTGACCGCTAAACTACTGAACATCCAACAGCGTAGCAAAACGGCTAACCAATACACAGCAGAGATTGAAAAAATCACAAGATCGTTAGAAGGAGCATATATCTCTGATGGATTAAACCCAGACTTGGCCACAAGATATTCAACACAGGCAGCAGTTAAAGCCATGTGTAAAAACTGCTCTAATGACAAGATTAAAATGATTATGCAAGCAGGTACGTTCACAACGATGAACGACGCAATATCGAAATTCACTAATAGTTGTACCGAAATCACTGGCAGCTCAAATACGATCTTAAATGTACGACAGCAAGGTCAGTACAGGAGTAATTTCCGTGGAGGTTACCGTAGTAACAACTATGGAAATTACCAAAATCGGAGATTCAGACCACAACCGAGATATAACAATAACTCGCGGTCGTACAACAACAATAATAACCGGAGAGGATCACAAGCCCAAAACGGCAATAGATCCTACAACCAGAACCGTAATGTGCGCGCCATAACCGCAACGGAAAACCAGGAAACTCCACTTCAAAATTAACAAAAAGAAAAATATGCGTACTTAATCTAAATTTAAACAGCTATATATCTACAAGAACATCATTAAACAATTCATACTCAAATTTTTTAATTGATACTGGAGCCGATATCTCCATAATTAAAAAACAGCAAATAAATAATAAAGAAAAAATAAATACTGAACAAATCACAGATTTGAAAGGCATTGGTCAGGGAATAACTAGCACTTTAGGCACAATCAAAGCAGATCTAAAAGGCGATGACCTTCTAATTTATCATAAATTTCATGTTGTAGAAGACAACTTTCCTATTCCATGTGATGGAATAATAGGCCTAGATTTCATAAAGAAATACAATTGTATTCTAGATTATGGAAAAACAGAGGATAAACTAATCCTTAGACCATATGATTTCCCTCAAACAATAACAATGAATCTAACAAACTGTCTGTCCGTCAACACAATCACAATTCCAGCTAGATCGGAAGTTATTAGACAAATTAAAATAAATACAAACAACAAAAACATTTTCATACCACACCAACAACTATCCGATGGCATTTATATCGCAAATACCATTACAAATAACGAGCAATCTTTCGTTAGAATTATTAACACAACACATAACAACACAACTATTCAAAATTATAAAATTAATACTGAAAATTTAGATGATTATACACTAATTAAATCAACCACACACAGTAAAAGTTGCACAGATACAGAAAAATTAAAAAGATTAACCAAAAATTTTCCGAATTTTGTTAAAGCTCAATTAACACCACTTTGCACAGAATTCATAGATATATTTGCACTAGAAACAGAACCAATCACTTCTAATAATTTGTATAAACAAAAATTATATATGAAGGATGACACCCCCGTTTACATTAAAAATTATAGATTACCCCAAACACAAAAAGGAGAAATAACTAAACAAATAAATAAGCTAATCAAAGATGATATCATAGAACCTTCAATTTCGGAATATAATAGTCCAGTCTTATTAGTTCCTAAAAAATCACTTCCGGGAAACACAGAAAAAAGATGGAGATTGGTTGTTGACTACAGACAAGTAAATAAAAAATTAGCAGCAGATAAATTTCCCCTTCCAAGAATTGATGACATTCTAGATCAACTTGGAAGAGCAAAATATTTTTCATGCCTAGACCTTATGTCAGGTTTTCATCAAATAGAATTACACCCAGACTCTAGGGACATTACTTCATTCACTGCTGAAAATGGCACATATAGATTCAAAAGATTACCATATGGATTGAAAGTAGCCCCAAATTCATTCCAACGAATGATGAGATTAGCATTCGCTGGCCTTAAACCATCCCAAGCATTTCTCTACATGGATGATTTAGTTGTATTAGGTTGTTCAGAAAACCACATGCTAAAAAATTTAAGAGACGTGTTCTCTACTTGCAGAAAATACAACTTAAAATTACATCCAGATAAATGTTTATTTTTTCAGCCAAGAGGTAACATATTTAGGACATAAATGCACAAACAAGGGAATATTACCCGACCCAAGCAAATTTGAAACAGTTCAAAATTACCCAACACCAAAAACAGCTGACGAAGTTAAAAGATTTGTAGCCTTCTGTAATTATTACAGAAGATTTGTACCAAATTTTGCAGAACATTCAAGAAAGTTAACTAGGCTTTGCAGAAAGAATGTTACTTTTGAATGGACAGAAGAATGCCAAAAAGCCTTTGTCTATTTAAAAGAAGCATTAATTAGTCCAACACTTTTGCAATACCCAGACTTCGGTAAAAAATTTTGCATAACGACAGATGCTAGTGGGTATGCTTGTGGAGCAGTCCTTAGCCAAGAACATGATGGCAAACAGTTACCAATTGCCTACGCATCCAGGTCATTCACAAAAGGTGAAATAAATAAAGCTACAATAGAAAAAGAATTGGCAGCAATCCATTGGGCCATAACCTTCTTCAGACCATACGTCTATGGTAGAAAATTCTTAGTAAAAACCGACCATCGCCCATTAACATACCTATTTTCAATGAAAAGTCCTTCATCTAAGCTGACACGAGTAAGATTGGATTTAGAAGAGTACGATTTTGAGGTGGAGTATATAGCTGGTAAAGAAAATCATATCGCGGATGCATTATCCCGCATAACCATTACAAATTTAAAAGATATGTCAGTGGAAGCAAACAAAATATTTAAAATAACAACAAGATCAGCAGCTAAAAAGACCAATAATAAAACTGAAGTGAAAGAAAGTCACAAAGAGAACCCCAAAATTTACGAAGCGCTAAATAAATTTGAAGTAAAAAGACATGTCGAGCTCGTTTTCAATCCTCCGAAATTATATTTCAAAAAAGGAAAGAAAATTTGTAGCAATTTTGATACAAGCAACCTAATTGTTGAGGATAAGATTGACTTAGGACAATTCTTTACCAGGCTCGAAAGAGAAGCCGGCAATTTAGGACTTGTACAAGTACAGTTGTCCTTAGGGGACAAATTGTTTAAAAAGAATTATACTGCAGTAGGCAAATTTATGGAAATGGGAAATAAAGTTCTCAAAAAGTTAACAATCGCTCTAACCCCAGAGGTTATATGTGTGACAAATCCCGGGAAAATTAAAGAAATTCTGCACAAATATCATGACGATCCTATTAGTGGTGGCCACCCAGGAATAAATCGCATGACAGATAAAATCAAGCAGAAATATAGCTGGCTGAATATGAAAAATGACATACGAAAATATGTAAAGAACTGCATCCACTGCAAGAAAAATAAAATTAATAAACATATCAAAGAACCAATGACAATAACAGAAACACCTCCGAAGGCTTTTGATATTGTACAAATCGACACAGTCGGCCCATTGCCAAAGTCGATAAATGGAAACGAATATGCAGTTACCATTATATGCGATCTAACCAAATATTTGGTAGCGATTCCAGTTCCAAGCAAACATGCAACAACTGTCGCTAAAGCCATATTCGAGCATTTCATCCTGATTTATGGCCAAATGAAAACAATTTTAACAGACATGGGCACAGAATACAAAAATAGCCTGTTCAAAGAACTGTGTAAATTGTTAAAAATTGAGCATAAAACTTCTACACCGTACCATCACCAGACTTTGGGTACTGTAGAACGCAGTCACCGGACATTCAACGAATATATGCGTGCATACATATCCAGTGACAAAGACGATTGGGATGAATACCTCAGGTATTTCGCTTATTGTTACAATACAACGCCATCAACACATAATTATTGTCCTTTCGAACTAATATTCGCAAAACAACCACCAAATTATGAATTTTTGGAAGAAAATGAAATTAGCCCGGTATACAACCATGAGGCGTATGACAAAGAAGTAAAATACAAACTTCAAATAGCACAGCAAAGAGCAAGCAAATTAATTCAAGAAGCTAAAGAAAAGCAAAAATCCAATTATGACAAAAATAGCTATAGTAAGGAAATTAAAATAGGAGATTTAGTACTAGTTAAAGAAGAGGCCTCCCATAAGTTAGAGAATAGATATACAGGACACTATAAAGTTAAAACCATTGATAAAAATAACAACTATACTTTAATTCCACATAGCATAGGAGATAGCAATAAAAACAAAAAGGAAATCGTAATTCATAAAAATAGGCTTAAACCAATTTAAAACCTTTAAAAATAAGCATGCCACTTTATCCATAATAATAATTTAGAAAAAAAAAAATAATAATACACATAAGCATTCCAATTTACTCAACCTTATATACGGCACAAGCCAAAAGAAAACAAAATCAAATATCACATAAAATATACAAACAAACAAAAAAAAACAAAAGGAAAACACGTAACAAAACAATGGTAACAAGATCCTAAAACGATTAAAATTTTGTCAACCCAAACAAACATCAAGCGGTTCACTGAATCAGTAAAATAGATATATATAGTTGACTACAAATATATATATATCTATTTTTTTTTAAGAGGGAAGGTGTAGCATAAGCACATCGCCCTTTTTACTTTAATTGTCATGTGCACA
>NW_023467277.1:0-6747 GCF_013731165.1 Rhagoletis pomonella
TTTACAGAGTACAAAGATGTATGACAGCTTATAATTAGTTTACAAAAAGAACATTTTTTATAAAATTTTTTTTTTCTATTTTCAATTAACTTTTTTATTCTTTATTCAAAATCGCTCGATATCTAATTTGGCAAAATTTATTTTATTAAAAAATCCCACGGTTTCTGTTAGTTGGGTCATATTCCACTTCAAACTGCTCAGTTTGCCTAAAAAAATTCCGTTTTTCCCCCTTTTTCAAACGGTTGCCTAGGGGCCTGTGGGAGGAGCCCAAGGGGGAAAGGGGTTAACGTCTTTTTAGAAAGAAAGTCCCCTTTCTAGTGGGAAGGGTTTGGGGGCACTTAGGGATTATAATTCTCTTGCTGTTTTGCGAAGAAAAGGAGCTGAACACCTTTTGCAGAGAACACCTTTGTATATTTTTAATGCTGACTGGGTTATATCCTATCTTCTTTTGTCTCTCATTCTTTTGCATATTTTGGAGTTTGACAGCTGAACTCCGCCATTTAATTTGCATATGCAACCAAAGTCAGACACATGATTTTGAAGGTGTTTTTATTTAATAAATGGTGATTAACTGATTAATATTAAAGTCATAAGGAAAGTTATAACTCATCAAGTTAAGTGTAAAGTGAAGGAGAATATAAAAATATATTGGTGAAGTGGCTTCTCTCAGGAGAATAGGAGTGATAAATGTACGCTAATTTCCGAATTTTACAAAAAAAGGGCAAATTTCTAACCCAATTTGTAAATAAAATAGTAATTAAAAATTACAAAAGTGGGTAATAAAATAATGTTTAGACCCTTGGCTACAAGTGTGTGGAAATTTTTTTTTTGGATCGGATCACCCCTTTGGACGCAATACCTCGAAATAGTTCGGTAACGTACTAAACAGTACCCAAAGTAACTGTTATTTATGTATACCATGTCCCCACCGGAACTAACCACGTAGTTATGGCTATTGAGTTGGTTTCCCGATAAACCACTTGATTTAGCGTAGTTTCGCCACATAAAAATTACAGCACTTATACCTTGGTTATAAGGCACGGGACGAATCGTAACAAATTGCGGCGAATTCGTAAGGATCTATTGATTTTAGATGCTTCCGTTTTACATTGCGTTCAAGTGCATTAGACTATGTTCAAACAGGCCAATTAGCTGAGGCAATTAAGCTTTAAATTGCGGATTGTGTTTGGTGTTCACACACACGTCTTTGTTATTGATTTTATTATCGATTATTTATCGATTTTTTTATCGATATTTTTATCGGTTTTGTCATCGATTTTGCTATCGCTTTTGTTATCGCAATTTTTATAGATTTTGTTGTCGATATTTTAATCGATTTTGTCATCGTTATTTTTATCGGTTTTGTTATCGATATTTTTATTGATTTTGTTAACGTTTTTGCTGTCGACTTTATTGTCGCTTTCGTTATCGATATTTTTATCGATTTTTCTATCGATATTGTTATCGCTTTTGTTATCGATATTTTTATCGATCTTGTTATCGATTTTGTTATCGGCTTTTTAATAGATTTTATTATCGACTTTGTTGTCGGTTTTTTGGTAGATTTTGTAATCGATTTAGTTATCGGTTTTTATCGATATTTCTATCGATTTTGTTATCGATGTTTTTATTGATTTTGCTATCGATATTATTATCGCTTTTGTTATCGATATTTTTTTTCTTAGTGTGTGCTTTCGTTTTTGACTTAGATATGCTCTTAACCATACCACGTATTCTACGTTTAAATTTAGCGGCTGTATCTCGAAATAGAAAAGTACTCCTTTCTCCGAGTCAGAATCTGCCAACCCTAAATACTGTTGACGCGAAATTTATAAGTTTGGGAATTTTCGATAACATATTTATTCCGAAATTGACATGAAAGAAATGATGTTGCCGATTAGCTACCACGGCAATAAATCGGTGAGGCGGCAATTTGTTGCCATTAACGATTGTTGCCTATTTCTCATGTTTTGCATGGTAGACATAATGCATGTATGTATGTATGTATTTGAGAATACATATGGACTAAACAACTAAGAAATCACGTTATTTTTGTATTTCGCAGTTAATTAGCTTACGGGATTTTATTTGATAATAGAATTGCGGCTATGTGCGCTTCAGTAGTGACTTTTCAAAAGGCTATTTGCCTAATTTATGTATAAAGGCAGCTGCATGAAAAGTTCGAATTAATATCTACCAAATGAAATTTACAGGTTTATTGGTAAAAAAGGATGTACGAAGCTATAAAAACATTTTCTAACCACTAAATAAGTGGGAGTTGCAAGCGCACCACACACAAAGCCAATATCGAAAGCCAGCCCACAAAACAATCTGGTATGGCACAGGCGGCATTTTCGCATTTTCCGCGAATCAGTCACGCATGCTCCGGCGCAAAAGCGTTGGCTATATAAAATCAAGAAAAAATAAAGCAACAAGCAGATAAACACGTTGCAAGATATGCAGACCAACGGTTGTGCGCTCTAATGTGTGGGCGTGAATTACCATGGTGTGGAGCAGGGATGAAAAATGGAAATTTCAGATTGTACCTAAAATCATAAAATAAATGCACCTAAATGAGACAGAGTGTACCTAAAAAAAGTTCCGTCATTCGTTTGAACATTTTTTTACTAATTTTACTTAAAATATGTATGAATACAAAAGATGGATGTACTTTCAACTTGATTAGTTTTTTTTTTTTCTTTTTTAAACTGAGCATATATCTAAAGTCTATAGTCTAAAGAGAATCGGAGAAGTTTTGACTGAAAAATATTGGCGAAAAGAACAAAAAACACACTTTGCGAAGTCTTCCTTTTTTATCCAGCTTTTTATAAAACACCAAAAGGAGGTTTGTTCCTTTTTTCCACAATCGGATATTAACTTCGAAACAAAAGTTCCGATCGGATTTTGAAATACCATTTAAATTCCGAGTCGGAATTGAATTCCAATTCCGATTCGATTCCGACTCGGATTGCAGGACAGGGCTGATAATGATTTTTTTTAGTTTTTTCCCTTTGACTAATTTTCTTTAGAATTGTTTATTCTTCAAAATGAATGCAAAGCTTCTCCCATTCCTACAAATAAATATCCAGTAATTGTACCTAATGTACCTTTCAGTCATCAAACATCGGGAAAAGGTACAATTGTACCTACTTTTTCAACCCTGGTGTGGAGGTTATTTGGTGTGCACATGCGCATAGGCGCTGCGACTTTGCCGCACATTTTTTTCTCTCTCTCCTAAAAGTAGTTTATTTAATAAAGTATGAACATTGCCGCAGCGTAGTTAACAAATGTTACTGCTGCTTGCATTTGACTGCCGTAGTTATGTTCCCTTGGCTGATTTATTGCAGTCTCGACAAACGGCAACAACAACAATATACATATAATAGTAGTGGGACCAGCAATATTTGGGTCGAAGTACACGACCACGCATAAAAATTTAGAAAATGTTTGCATATTTTTCATAAAAGTCGTAACTCGCGCAAAGCTAAAGTTTAAGTAATTCGAGCTGTGTAGAAAAGTAATGTGGCTTTAGTCGTGGCCAGTACTGCCGTTGAGAATTTTCAGAAAGTCGCAAAAAAGGGGTAACAGCCTCATCATGTATCTTGAACGATAGGGGACACGAACGATTCGTCTGCAGGCGAATTCGTCCCCGCTTACAATTTTGTAAGTCGAACGATCGCCTTCGTGTAGACTTTCAAGGTATTTGTATATATTTCCTTTAGAAATTTATTATTTTTAATTTATTTGGTACACTTTATAGGAAATGGGCATTAGCGTCAAATGTTAGTTACTTTTTTTGCCATTCATTTAAGAGATTTTTTGTGTAGTTACTGGTGGAATTAGTGGGCTCTGGTGTGGCGAGTAGTGCGTCAACGAACGTTAGGATGATACCGAATAGGGGTAGCCTCTTGAATTGCGTATCGTTGCTGTACGCACAACGAATAGTGGTGGCATGTCAGTCGTTGACAAATTATCAGAGGTGGGCGCTGCTGCCTGTGATGCCGAAGGCCTTAAAATTCCGAGCGCTGCGCCACTTGGTGCTTCGGGCTTTGACATAGAAATGATGCGGTCGATGGTTTTTTCGATCTCCGTCAGCCGTGAATGCCGAAAGGAACCCCACCTGTTATATTTATATTACGAATATAGTTCGCAATCTTTTTTTATGCGGCTTTTGAGGTCAGTCCATGTCTGAAGAAAAATAAACATTCCCTTAGGGCCATTTTCACCATCTCTGGATAACACTAATCCCCAATTAAACATCGTTACCGACTGCAGTGACTCCATTCATTTAACCCTGGGTTGGTAACGTCGGTAACAATGTTTAACTGGGGATTATTGTTAACCAGAGTTGGAGAAAACGGCCCTAAGAGTCTCATGAACTAATTTAAATTTTTTATTTTTTAATTACATATGTTTGTAGATTAGGGTGGTCCGAAAATGCACGTGAAAAAGTAAAGTCGGAATTTTTATGCTCTCACCCCCTAGGATTGTGCTATACCGAAAAAAATATACCCTTATTTTTTATTTTGAAATCAAAAAGTATTTAGAGGTCGCTCAAAGCGCCCAAAGTTTTCCATGTATTTTATATGGGGGAAAACAACTTTTCGTAGAAACGGTATAGAATAGTTTAAAATCAATATTTTTCTACCAGAAGACTCTGTTTATCTACAGGAGATTCCCAATAATAATAATACCCAATTGTTTATTTAACCATTTTTTCATTGCAACTATAATTGGGTTTTATTACTGAAAATATCCTGAAGAGAACCAGAGTTTTCTGATCGAAAAATATTGATTTTCAAGAATTTTATACCATTTCTACGAAAAAATATATTTGTCCCATATAAAAATACATGGAAAACGTTGAGCGCTTTGAGCGACCTCTAAATATTTTTTTTTATTTCAAAATAAAAAGATAGGGGTATACTTTTTTCGATATAGAACAATCCTAGGGGCTGAGAGCATTACAATTTCGACTTAACTGTTTTTGTTTTAAAAAAGTTTACATCTGAAAACCTTCGCCTGTAATACGCCCTACTTTGCTTATACACTGAAAAGCAAAAATTTAAACACCAACAAAAAAAGAAATGTTATGCTTTACCATAAAAACCAAAAAAGTCCGATGATAATTAATGTAGACCGACGCCGTTTTCTGCCATATTGCAGGATCAGAGGTCAGGCAAAAAATTGGCAATTTATTTATTTATTATTATTGCTCGTGATTTTGCGTTTATTTTTGTTCGTTCTGAATTTTATTTTTCATTCAGTGATTGATGGGTATATTTGCTTCATTGAAGCTGCTGTCCCATGTACTCCCGAGCAATCACATTCAGTGCGCCTAAGAAAATATATACATATACATACATATATGCAAAAGAAGGCAAGTACGAGGGCACTGGAGTAAATACAAATATGTATGAATATATGTACTTACATATGATGTACACATGTAAGTGTGGACGTGTCCAGTGCCATATAAACACAAGGTGCTACTAAAAATATTCTCTGCTTTGATAATGGTGATGGCCTTTGCTGTTGATTGTTGGTAAAAAATCAAAATATTAAAAAAAAAAATATTTTTTTATATTTCTAGTATGTATATGATGTCGTAAAAAATTTGCGTATTAAAATGTGTAATTATGAATTGATTTATAGTCCGGCCGATAGAAATCTGCAACCCATACTGCGCTGCTGGACTTTATCGTATGATTTTTATAACATGTGGGATTTTTCCTTGCGCTCGCTAAAGTCGCAGTAAATGAAGTTGTACATATGTGTTGTACATATTTCTAAATAAAAACATATGGAGATGCATAACTATATGAGGTTTTACTGTAATACTGTCGTAACACAGTGCCGAAAAATTTCTATAATTTTCCCAAACTAAGGAAAATAATATTTAAATAGAGCGCGAATATTAGATAAAATCGGTTAGCAGGCAAATTAAACGAAATTCATGCCTTAAAAGGACTTTTCCATAATTTCTGTGGCAGCATTAAAAATTTTGTACACCCAAGTATGATAGATATTTTATTTTATTATATTATATTTTGTTTATAAATGCACTTAACACTACATGCGAATTAATCGTAGCGCTTTCGACAGAAGCAACATTTTGATATGAAACAAATTGGTTTTGAAAGCTAATGTAATCGCCTTTCAAGGAAAAAATATTGCCCTTGATTCACAATTATTCCTTGACCTTAAAAAATTTTCTTTCTAATTTAGGAGTAAAAACTAGTCCAACAGCTTCGAAGTTTGGGGGGAACTTCCACTTATTATTCAGCCACATTTTTGTTTACACATACTATATTTAAAACAAATAATTATGTTGTCCACGTTCCTCCGATTAACTCATAAATTAAAAAGAACGTTTCGCATATTCAAATATTTATGACAGGTTTGTTCAAAGAATCCACTTAAGTGTCAAATAAATTTCGGAGAATATACGTCATTATTAGCAAACACACGTCCATACATACACTTGTATTTCTACTATATCTTCACAAAAAAATTAAGTTTTTGTTGCAAATGAGAATATTTAAAAATATTTCTAAAAAACTGGCACATCTTGTCGGAATTTGCAAGCAACATAAGCATGCAAATTTTTTGTTTTCGTTTGGACGCGATAAGAGCTCATGGGTTTAGCCAGGTAGGGTCAGGGGAGGGGGAAGAGGCCCGGGCCCCCCCTACCTTCCAAATTTTTGCCTAGATAGATAGTACCACGAAATGCTTGCTCGATAATAT
>NW_023467278.1:0-6746 GCF_013731165.1 Rhagoletis pomonella
GCTACTTTTATTTACTAAATATTTAGCGAATTTCCAAATTTTTTAGGGCGCTTTTTTATTTATTGCACTGTTATTAAGATAGTTGCTAATAAATTAGTTTTCGCTATACTTCCGCTGTCAACTGAAATGCCAAAAGAAATCGGGCATGCGCACTGGCGTTCAAATATTTATACTCAACGCATATAAACGGTCGCGAATGGGTGGATAAGGTAGATAAGCTGATAACAGCTGTTGCTTTCGCAAAGCGTTTTGTTGTCAAAGATATTTACATACATATGTAATTATGTATGTATGTAGATATGTAGTATGTTCATACCCTTGTGGTCAGCTGATTGAGTCAAGTAACATTTTGACCATTTGCGGCTATTTTTCTTTTATCTATTAAATGTTTTTAATTTTTTTATAAAAGTTTAGCATATGGCGTAACCAGCGCCACATAAATCCACATTTCAAACTTCGTACAAAATTTATAAAAAATGAGCAACTTTATTAACTACACCCAAAATTTAGCACCGCCGGCAAAAAAAAAAATATTTAAAATCTACCTGATGTCTTGAAATTTGCTCTTTAACCTACCTGAAACTTGTTTTTTAATTTTTAATAAAACTTTACAATTTTTGGTTGTTATTGTTAAAGTTTGTTGAACTTTTATACTTTTTTTGTAAAAATCTTGAAATGTGCATGAATCTGGTGCTGGTTAATAATGTGCTAGACTTTTTTAAAAAAATATATATACACAATAAAAACAAAAGAAAAATAGCCGAAACTTGTCAAAATGTCACTTAACTGGACCAGCTGGCCATAGCGAATGTATGTACATAAATTCCAAAAAAAAATGAAGATTTTAATTCATCAAACATGCATATAGGGAAACTTATTATTTCATAATTACAAAACTGAGGACATACATTTTGGATAATTTAAAAACTGGACAAGAATTTTTGGACAATTAAAATCCGCATTTAACAGAAACAGAACATAAATTGTCATTTATGGTCATAATGGTCAATTAAAAACGGATCATAATTGTTTTCATTTTAAAAACCTAGCCATAATTTCTTGATAATTTGAACTACACAAACTCACATAAATTTATGGTCAATAAATCACCACATATTAATGTTGGCAATTCAAGAACTGTGCATAAAATTTTGACCATCAAGAATAAGGACATATATTTTTGGTCATTTAAAAGCTGAACATAAAATTTTACTAATTCAAATTACCAAAGCTCCATCCTTTAAATGGCCATAAATGTATGTTCATTGGGTGATATACCAAAAAATATGTCCATTTTTTCAATGACCACATTTTCAAGTTCAGTCGGCGCTCCGTTTGGTAGTGGTAGGATTTGCTGGAAAGTTGCTTAACCCTGCGCTTCGATGAAACAATTGTCACCTTGTTCAGGCCTCTTAAGCCCACTGGTTTGACCCTGTGTATCTCAATGTCTCTTTCAGATTTGTAGTGACAGATTCAAATTTGTAATGAATTCTGAAATCCAAGATAATGTCAGCTCCCTTAATGAATGCTAACAGTGTCATAGTAGATGGCTTCCGTACGTGTACCTTAACTGTAAACGACATCTCGCAAGGCAAAGTCGACATTCTGCCTGTGTGGGCAAAACAATCCGGTTCATATAAAAACGCAGTCACCTATGTGCCGTTAAATACCCAGTAAGAATTCTGATGTGAACCCTTCCTGGGTAATTTAAATCCGCCTACCGCTTCCAGTACTTACCGTGTTCTAAGCTTTTGAGTTTATTTATCGACACTGCCAAAAAAAAAAAAACAAATTCTGTTACCACCTTTAATAAGGTCTCATAATTTTCGATCCCGAAGTAGGTTAGTAGGCTACATAGTAGAGTGTCACTCACTGAGAGAAACTGAAAGAGGTTCGACAACTACCCAGTTTAATTGGGAACATTATTATTATTGCAACTTTACCGGATTTCCACGAATTGAAGTGATAACGTTAAGCCGACCTTCGTCCCCATAAATACTTGTGGGACTAGATCGGTGGTTGGCTACCTAAACTTATAAACACAAAAGTACGTACAGTGACGGGCAAAACTGTAACATGCTTTAACAATTTTTGTTTCAACCACCGCTATATTTCCAAGTTCTAGCGACTTTCATCCTTTTGTTGAATATTGTTGTTGGTACATCCCTACTCCATCTCTCATAATGATTTGAAGTCAATACAACAACAATAAAAAAACCAGCAGACAAAAATGTAAATTAAGGCAGATGTTACAGTTTTGCACTCACTCTCAGTTTTGCATTTGACAGTTATCTTTTACTTAGTTGGAAGTCAGATGACTTTTTTCTATATTGTATTTTATTGAAGAAGTGATCACCAGTAAATAACATAGTTAATCAGGAACCATAAATGTAAATAATAGATTTACTGCGGAAAGGCGGAACCGCACGAAAAGTAGCAAAAAATTTTGGAAGAAAAAATATAGCCTAAAGTGTTCCCAAGGACAAAGGAAGTCTGTTAAAAAATATTACGGTACGATATCTTGTGAACTTAGAAGCAAGTAGCGATGCAGCCACTATTACAGAAGCGCTTAAGGTATTAAACTTTAATGCAAATCAATAGACAGCGAGGCGAAGAATTGCCAATTTGAGCTCAAAGGCATCATAAAGAAGAAAAAAGCAAATTTGATCATAATACATGTGCGAGTGTGGCAGCATTTCACTACATCGCACGAAAACCGAACTGTTGCCTATTGGGATATGTTAGGCCGTTCAGAATGCAATAAAAAACATATTTTTAAGTTTCAATTGAAGGTTATTTGGTCTGACAAGACTAAATTAATCGCTTTCAATCAGATGGCCGGGCATGGTATTGGATCAAAGACCCAAATTAAGCCTAAGCGCATCATGTACTGCAAACTGTGAATCACAGTGGTAGGATCTTAATTTTTTGGGGTTGTATTTCAAAAATTTTATTGGTCCGTTGGTACGCATTATGCGTAAGGAACAGTATCTGTTCATATTTCAACAAAATTTGCAAGATGTAGTCGAAAAATGAGAGTTTCTGCTGAAAAATCACCCAAAACATACTGCATATGTTCGCAAAGACTGGATACAAAAGCAAAAATTTGCTAATTTGAAATGACCTCCACAAACCGCGGACATGAATCTCATAGAATTTGCGAAATCAACTAAAAGCACAGCTTAATAAGTATCAAAGTCCGTAAAATCGAGTACATGAGCTGTGAAAGCGAACTAAGGATCTACCTCCAGAATTTTTACAAAGATACAAATAATGTATGCCAAATCACATCCAGGAACTGAAACAGGCAAAAGAGTACTGAACATTGTGTTAGTAGTTCTTTTTTTTCGTGAAAATTGTTAAAAAGCTCTTAAAAATATATGAGTGCAAAACTGTAACATCTTCCTTAATTTACATTTTTGTCTGCTGGTTTTTTTATTGTTGTTGTATTGACTTCAAATCATTATGAGAGAGGGAGTGGGGATGTACCAACAAGAATATACAGCAAAAGTATGAAAGTCGTTAGAACTTGGAAATATAGCGGTGGCTGAAACAAAAAGTGTTAAACCATGTTACAGTTTTGCTCGTCACTGTATGTACAACTGCAGAAGTCGTAGGTTGATACTCCTGGCGATTAGAATACGGTGAATGACTAGTTGTCAAAGGCATTTCTTAAAAACATTTCATTGCTTCTCACGGGAATATTTACCAACGTGGCGCCGGCATATTTGCCTTATAGCAATCAAGAAGAGTGAGCTCGAGTTTTTACGGACCATGTCATTTAGGAATCGTATAGTTTAGACACTGTTTGAACAATGGACAAACTGATTCGACCCGCCAAAAAAAAAAAAAAACGGAATACACTGAGCAAAAGGCAAAATGTTTTTTTTTTCAACTAAGTTATTGTTTCATATCGAAATGGTAAATACACCGATTGTAAGAAATATGATTCAAGTGGCTTCCAGCAGATCGCTTTTCAAGTTTTTTTCTCAGTGTATTTCAAAGGCATCTATGCATAATACTGAGGAAATCTTTTCTTCATCATCACAATGGTAATCCTAATATAAAATGTTGATTAGAGCTGCCGTCTACACTATCCAAATCGGAAGCTGCTTACCTAACCAGTTATTCACAAAAGTGTCGTCCGATATGCTTTCGAGGTTGATGATGAGCTTGTGCCTGATAGAAGAAGGGAGCTTGTGAAATGTGTAACAATTAACCCTCGAGCTGTTTTGACCTAGAAACTTGTCCAGAATCTTTATCAGAGTACCGAAGACAACATTATTTTGAAATTAAATTTTCATTCCACCCATTTGTCAGTAAATACACAAAACATTTTAATAATTAAATTATTTTTATTTGTTTTAGCACAATGTAATACATTAGAACTTAGCAACGAGGTCCTCAAATATTTTTAGTTTATTTTTTTTTTGTATAGAAAAATATAGCATTTAAAGTGAGTAGCAAATAAAGAAAAAAATATCGACTACTTTTTGTTTCAATTGCACGAAATTAACTAATTACATACATTAAAAAAAAAAAAAAACGTTTAGCTTTAAAAATAAAGCAAATTGCAATTATAAACTAAAGACATACATACGTACATAAATAATAAGTTTATCGTATATATAATTTTTTTATTTTTTTTTTTTTAATAAAAACAAGAATTCCAGTACTTGTCATACTTAGTACTTGTGTGTATGTATAGTGTGTATATGTATGTGTGTTGGTGTGTGAGTGGGTCAACATATATGTATGTATGCTTGCAAGTGTGTTGATGAACTTATTGCTGCTTTCCCTGCTGCCCCCTGCACTGCTTTGCCTACCACACCACACACTTTTGCACCGGATTCATTCGGGAGCCTTCGGGGCAATTGAAATCGCGCGCAAAGTCTCTCATATTGCTAAATGTGCCCATGACGCGATATTGCGAGGGCGAATGCACGCCGGTGGTGATGCGCATTTTAAGCGTTTCTATGGACGAAATATTAAAATATTGTATGAGTTTTTTAAAATAGCCACAACCCACAAACAAGTTTAGATAGATATTCAAAATTTTGTATTATCTCACACACCTGTACGATATTTCGAACACCAAGTTTGACCCGCCGAAATCCAGAACATCTGCTCGGGTGTGTAATCTAAGCCGGGCAATTTCGGTTCGGGGCCATTCTTGGCCACCCATTGGCGGTAAGCTTTGTAGGACTCCTTCACGCCGCCATTGTCGGCGATGTTTTCACCTTGTGTATTAATGCCATTGAGCTAAGAGGAAAATATGACATATTTGAATACATATTAGAAATATGAGAATATTGAAAATATGTACTCGTATGTGCATTAGGGTGGTCAAAAAAAAAAATTAGTCAGAATTTTCATACTCTCATCCCCGGGAGAGTTCTATCTCTAAAAAATACACCCATGTTTTTTTTTTTATTTCGAAATCAAAAATTATGAAACCGTGGCCCTTCGCGACTTCAGCAGATCTTCATCGTGAATTTTAATTCCTAAGTATGGCACTAAGTGCAAGGGAGCGGCCTATCTTGCCTGTTCGTCGGCCTTGCAATTTTCTGCAATATAACTGTTTCCTGGAACCCCTTTTAGCTTGAATGTAAAACATTCTTATAAGAAATTTTTGAGAAGTATCATCAATGACACAAGGACTTAATTTCCACCTGGCTATCGAAGTATATATTCCCATTCTAAACTGGTGATGCATTCGCAAGCAGCCAATTTACTGCTTCTCGTAAACAGCTGGTACTAAGTAATACATCTACACTATGCCAAAACATATATTTTCCTCCGCAGTAGACAACCCCTTTTTCTGTCTTTGAGCACTGAAGGGGGTTCCACCAACTGCCTTTTGCAGCAATACTCGCATTTGTGTATCTCACTTGTTAGTTAACCTTCTTCATACTCACATGCATGCCTGTCTGCAAGTCCGTGTAGTTGCCATACTGTTCAATAATGCACTTCGCCTTATCCAAGTATGACTTCTGTGTGTTCTCTGCCCACCAGTCCAGCAAGTTGCCCTGCAAGTCAAAACGACGACCCTGATCATCGAAGCCGTGTGTAATCTCGTGACCAATAACAAAACCGATAGCACCGTAATTCATGTACTTGGGACGCGCAGCATTGAAGAAGTGTCCTTGCAGAATACCAGCGGGGAATTCTAGAAGCATAAAAAAAAACAACAGAATTTAATTACATACCGACTGCCTATAGCAACAAAAAAACTACCAAAACTTACGTATGCTATTCTCGATGGACGAATAGTAGGCATTCACAACCGCCGGTCGGGCATGACGCACCCAATCGGTCTTGTTGACCGGCAAACGTAACTTATTGAAGGAGTAGTCTGTGCCGAAAACATTCAGCTTCAGGAAGGATTCAAAATACTTGCTGGGATCAATTTCCAAATTACGATAGTATTCCTCCAATTTCGAGTTGTCCAACATCTCGTCCGGATAGCCGATGTGTGTGGTCATCGAATGCAGCTTCTTCTTAGCCTCCAACTTTGTAGCCTCGTCCATCCAATCGACTTCGCTGAGTATATTATCGAACACGCCACGAATTTGTTCCACCATATCCAGCGCAATGGTCTTGGAATTCTGTTTGAAGTGCTTGCGCACGTACAGCGAACCAACGGCAATGGCCAAGCTGTGCATCAAATACGAACGAGCGTACGAGCCAGGAACGTAGAACGTAGAACGAAGAACGTACGATGTGAGGATAATGTTTGCAAAATA
>NW_023467279.1:0-6746 GCF_013731165.1 Rhagoletis pomonella
TATCTCTTAATGCATATGCCTCTGGCCAGCGAGTAAACCTATCAATTATTGTCAATATATAACGATGACCTTTTGAAACAGGCAAAGGACCTACAATATCTAAATGAATGTGCTCGAATCTTTTTTTTTGTATTGGAATTTTACTCACTTGAGACTTTGTATGCCGATGAACTTTAGATTTTTGGCAACTGATACATTCTCTTGACCATGCATTAATTTCTCTATTCATATTGTGCCAAAAATACTTTTTGATGATTAATCCCGGAGTAGCTTTGCTACCCGGATGCGCTATACCATGTAACTTATTAAAAACTGTTTTTCGCAAACTATTTGGAACGAATGGTCTAGGATACTCTCCTGACGATTCGCACCAGATATTGAAATTTAAAAGAGGAATTTTTACTATCTTAAGATTTCGAAATGTTTGTCCAGATACAAGGTTGTTCAACTCATTATCTTGTTGTTGTTCACTTTGTAAAATTTTGAAATTAAGTTCTGAATTCTTTATTTCTTCAACTTCAAAAGCTCGAGATAAAGTATCAGCACAACATTTGCTTCACCCTTAATGTACTGTATATCATTCGTAAATTGTGCAGTAAACTCAAGATGCCTGGTTTGCCTTGGACTACGTTCAGTTTTGGAATTCTTTGAATCCCTCTTTAATCTTTTTGAAGTAAATGTAGATCCGAAAATCTAGAGCAAAAGTCAAGGGCTTATGATCAGTGAAAACAGTAAATTGTCGTCCTTCTAACAAATACCGAAAATGTTTAATATTTAAATAAATTGCTAAAAGTTCCCTGTCAAAAGCACTATATTTCATTTCAGCAGAAGAGAGTTTCTTTGAAAAGAACGCAAGTGGTTCAGACTTATTATTGAAATGCTGCTGTATGACACCACCAATCGCCGTATTCGATGCATCTACCGTTAAAGACAATTTTCCACCTTTGCTAAAATGGTTTAGCAAAATCTTAGATGCAAACTTCTCTTTAATGCATTCAAAAGCTTTAATGGATTTGTCATCCCAACTCAAAATTTTGTCGCGTTTTTTACTTGTTTTATTAATTAAATCATATATAACTCCAAACTCAGCTAATTTTGAAATATATCTATGATAATAGTTAACCATACCAATAAACTTTTGTGCCTGTTTAATTGACTTTGGACGTTCAAGACTACGAATAGCTTTCACTTTTTCATCAGAGGGTCTAATTCCCGCCCCAGAAATACTATGTCCTAAAAAATCATCACTTGTAACACCGAAAGTACATTTACTTGGTTTTAAATATCCCGTACTCTGTTAGGCTTTGGAAAAGTATACGGAGATCTTTAAAATGCTGTTCTTCATTTTCAAAATCAAAAGTTATCATAACAAATTCTATGGGACTGAGAAATATTATTTTCTACTTTTTAGTCCATTTATAAAGGCGTGGTCTATTAAAATCTTTTATTTTATTTTATTTATTTTGATTATTTTTCGGTTGTTGTCTTTTTTAGTGCCTTCTTTTGCCTTTTTTGTGATTTCTAGTGCCTTTTCCTGCCTATTTCGCTATTGTATTTTGCCATTTCTAGCCTATTTCGTTGTTTTATTTTGCCTTTTTTATAGGTTTTTAGGCTCTAAAAATCCGTTCCCTGGTAATAACTGCTATCAAGGAACACAAGAAATAAACGTCGGGAAATAAATCTTATTGACGAAATAAAAAATGTTTCTCATCTAATAACTGTTATGGAACAACGGTTTTTCGATAAAACTTATAACTCTTGTGTCCCTGGTTTCGCATCTACCTTTTTAGAACAATATAAACAAGTTACTCATATATATGTTAATTGTAAGTTACCGTCAGAGCTGGGCGATAAGGATTACATGTGTAATCGATGGCATCTAGGATTACGATTACTTTCATCGCAATTTCAAAAATTATTAAATTAGGATTGCGGTAATCGTTCATCGAAGGCATCTTAGATTACGATTACAGTAATCGTAATTTCAATTTTTTTAAATTACAATTACTGTAATCGTAATCTAAGTTCGTTCGATGGATGATTACAAAAATTTTAAATTTGCAATTTTCCTAATTACAATATTTTGAGTAATCTTAAACGAAGTAATTCTATAAATTCGCGAAATATAAATGCACGCTTAACGATAATCTCAGGATAATATGTATTTATCTAAAAAAAACAGACAAATATTAGGAACTAATATTAAAATTAAAATAATAACTAAAGTAGTTTGGGCAAAATAAACTTTTATAACCTTCAATTAACTTTTTTTTAACTTTTTTAAAATTACGATTACTGTAATCGTAATCTAAGTTCGTTCGATGAAGGATTACTGTAATCGTAATCTTGTTTTTTTAGCTTGTTGGGATTACACTGCAATCCTAATCGTTTAGTAATCGTAATCCTTATCGCCCAGCTGTGGTTACCGTTTTGTTATTTATGTATTGTTACTTAGCTTATGTATGTATTGTTAGAAGCTGTAACCAAAAGAACATAAAAAATTAAAAATTTCACTTTTGAAGGTCATTTTAAATGTCACATTGAATAAAAAATTACTTTGACATTCAAAATAATTTTTTGTCTTTTTTTCCTAAAAAGAGCATGTAATGAATTCATAAAAAAAAAAAAAAAAATGCGTTTTTCGGTTCCTGCGACCATGGATGCAAGAACAGCAAAAATATATGTTTTCAGGTCAAAAAAGGAAAACAAATTGAAAACTCCCTCCCTTTGAAGGGTCAAGAAAATTTGTTTATCCAACGAAACTATTTTTCCTTAATTCTCCATCTCAAAAGCCTTAAGGGATGTTTTCAGCACTCAAGAAAAACGAAAAATTCATATAAACTGACGCACAAGAAACGGAAAAGAAATTTTCTTGTATCAAAATTTTATAAATCAGTTTACAGCTCTCAAGAAAAAATGCTCGTACATATATTTATTTCTTCAAGCAAAGTGCATTTTTTGGAAACATAAATAAAAAAAATATTTCTTGTGATTTCTCGAGATATTAGAACTTCTAACGAAAAAAGTTCGATTTCCTCAATGTGTGTCTCTTGAGCATTTCATTGAATTTCCACAACAGTATTTTATTATTTCTTGGAAATGTAAACTATTGTGGTAAAGACCAGAGTTATGAAAAATTCATTAATTTTTTTAATGCATAGCATTTTAATGGTAATGTAAAAAATTAATGCAATAATTTTTGAAATCTAATGTAAATGAACTACTTTCTTTTTTAGTTAAGCATAGTATTCTACTCCTGTTTCACGTGAAAAAGCTGTCAAATTGTATATAAACTTTCTTTCTGTGAAATAAGTGTGAAATTCCACAACATTTCCTCTGCAAAGTAGGGGCCTGTTCGAGGCACCTAATAAAAGCGGCATTACTGCCGTACTGATGAAAAATGTCAACAGTGTTGCAACTGCCCAACTGAAAATACATTGCTAGAAATTCACACAAAACGCGATACTTTAATAATTCGCGCAACACTGCGGTTGTGATTGCAACTCGAACAAGCCCTAGTATTCTGTTCACGCTGTGAATAAGCTTGCAACATGTTGGCAACATGAAGCTAACAACACAATTTTCATGACATTTTTAAATACACATGTACATTTTAAATTGTGTGAAAGCTGACAGTTTATAGAATTCAGTAGCGGCGAAAATAAGGGGGGGTTAAGTGGTTAAACCTTACCCAAGCCGATCGTAAAACTTGCGACGCAATTTCAGCTTATGCCTGTGGGTCTTGGCAAGAATGTAATCCCTCAAGGTTCAGCTAAAAATGGTTCTAGGGATACACCCTGTGATCATGTAAGTTTTTCCAGAAGGTGTCGCGCCCGTTTTACTGTACATATTTCCATTGGAAAAATACCTCATCTCAGTATTCAAGGTAAATGCTTCCAGAGGTATCTATGCGTCACCGGAATTTTAGTTTATATGGCTTATACCGCTAGCTATTTTCAAAGGCTACGAGATCGTTTTCATATACCCCCATTTTTCATAGGTTTGGGATTGATTTCAATTACCTCTATTCCAAGTTCTACGGTGCCACGCCACATTTTCCAATAAACCCATAATTTTCCAAGAGTCTGTGTCCGAAATTTCAAAAAAAACGGTACAGCCGGTATGGGCATTGTGACTCATCAAGCGAAATGAACTAATTATTGCAAAAAATTAAATGAAACATCGTTGGCCAAAAAAGAACATTAGACTTCATTCTCTTAACTTCTCAGAATGTAAAAAAGCTAAAAAATATATAATACTAGCCGGTCACGGATGCGCGAGGCTTCGCCACGCGCTGAATGTAAGCATATATATTTACATTTACGTATTTGGAGAAAGAAATCATATGTCGTCATGTACTTCGTTTATTATATACATAAAAAATCTTGTCTAAATCCGTTCCGAAGCGTGGTTAAAATATCTCGCCTTTCCTTTATACTATGAATAGATGATAGTAATTTTAAATAGGTGGCAACCCTACTCAAAAAACTTAAAACTTTTGTACTTTTGGACATGCACTTTCATTTGGTATCTCATTTTTTTATCCAACGGACGGTGAAGATCTTGTGGGATTTCCACAATAAAATAAGATTTATTTTCCAAGTATTTTTAATGTATATTTGTTCCAGTTAAAGTTGCGAGCACTCAAAATGTGACAGGTGTTCAACGAAGTTGGATAACAAGAGAAAGAGAAAGAGTTTCTTCGTTGCCACTTGTTTACAAAACAATTAAATTAACAAACGCTCAGCGTCGCATTTCATGATTGAGAATGAACTATATTATATGTACGCCACATCACTCCCCCCTACGTAGGAAAGCGAAAACGTACTCGTCGTCCGGATTTTGTATGATATTCCTTGTGCTGAATGTCTTGTTTCGACGCGGTTTGGTTATCCTCGGCGACGAAAGCTGCTTTCAGCCGGTCGATGGAAACGTTCACGTCCTTCCCTCGGATATTGATTTTAAAAAACTTTTCCTTCCGTTCGATTACGGGAAATGGTCCCTCGTATGTTGGTTGAAGAGGCTGACGAACCGCATCGTTGCGCACAAAAACTGCTGGTGTGGAGTGTAAATTCTTTTCCACAAATGGCAAATGCGCTGAGTTGTTTGTTGTCGGAGTTGGCTGCAAAGACTGCATGCGAAGGCGTAGCTTTTCAACAAAGTCGCATTCGTTGATGTTAGGCGCGTGTTGTTCAGAAAAGAATTGGCTAGGTAATCGTAGCATGCTACCGTAAAGCATCTCTGCGGGTTTAGCTTTCAGGTCATCTCTCCATGATGAACGGAACCCTAAAAGAATAATTGGAAGCACTTCGACCCAATTATCCGTCATGTGGCATTTTAACGCTGCTTTCAAGGACCTATGCCAACGCTCGATAAGCCCGTTAGACGCTGGGTGATACGCGGTGGTACGTAGGTGTTTTATGCCTAGAAGTCTGGATAGCTCTCGGAACTCAAATTGCCTGCCCTGGTCAGTTGTCACTCTACTCGGCACTCCAAATCTAGCGATCCAGTGTGTGTAAAAATAGAAAGCGATTGTCTCCGTCGTCATGTTTTCCAGCGGATATGCCTCCAGCCAACGGGAGTAGCGGTCGACTATCGTGAGGCAGTATCGATACCCCTTGCAAGGTAGCAATGGTCCGACGATGTCCATGTTTATGTGGTCGAATCTTTGTTCCGGCAACATAAATGTTGATAGCGGTGCTCGGTTGTGGCGCTGTACTTTGGCCTTCTGGCACTGAATGCACTGTCTGGACCATAAGCGGCAATCCTTTCGAAGACCTGGCCATACGAACTTCTCGGCGACCAGTTTTGTGGTGTTGGCAGCGCCTGTGTGAGACATTTTGTGTATGGAGTCGAAGGCTGGTTTGCGAAAGGAAGGAGTTAAGTATGGTCGGGCTCTATCGGTGCTAACGTCGCAAAAGATTTCGATGTCTGTGCCTGGAATCAAAAAAGGTTTCAATGTTAGGCTTGACTTTGAATTAAGTGAACTCTGAAACTCTGAATCGGCCTGTTGACTCTTTGCAAGCTTGGCAAAGTCCGTCGTGCACGTTGTGTGTATGGCGTCGATACGTGAGAGTGTGTCTGCCACTACGTTGTCGTTTCTGGGGATATAACGAATGTCCGTTGTGAATTGGGCGCTAAATTCTGAATGTCGCATTTGACGCGTGGATGCCTTTTCCAGCTTTTGCTGGAACACGTATTGCAATGGCTTATGATCGGTGAGAATGAAAAATTCCCTACCTTCCAGCATGTGTTGAAAATATTTTACAGCTTTGTACGCTGCCAACAGTTCGCGATCATAGGTGCTGTATCTCGTTTGTGCTTCGGTGAGACGTTCAGAGTAAAATCCCAGTGGTTGCCACTGATCGTTGTCGTGTTGTTGCAATACAGCACCCACAGCCGCTCCCGAGGCGTCCACCGTCAAGCTGAGCTTCGCATCGGGCTTCGGGTAAGAGAGTAGAGTCGCTTTGCACAAGTCGTCTTTACACTGCTGAAATGCCTCTCTCGCTTCGTGGGTCCACTCGATTTCGGATGTGTCATTCTTCTTGTTGCCTTTCACGAGTTTACATAAGGCTGTCTGCCTTTTTGTGGCGTTCGGCAAAAACCTAAGAAAGAAATTGATCATGCCGAGAAAGCGTCGCAAACCGCACGACCTTTCGGGCAGTTGAAAATTTCGAATAGCCTGTACTCGTTCCTCTGGGGGGTGAGATTCCGCTTCTGTTGATTGCGAGCCCTAAGAATTTCAC
>NW_023467280.1:0-6746 GCF_013731165.1 Rhagoletis pomonella
TCGATTTTTTTATCATTAGAAGTCTACACACCAAATTTGGTGAAGCTTCACAAAAAGGAAAGGTTATCAATTCGTCGGAACATTTTTATTTTTGTATGTATGTTACCGCATAACTTTGGACCACGTTAACCGATTTATATAATTATTTTTTTAAATGAAAGGTGTTGCCTCACAAGTGGTCCCACACTAATTTGGTTTAAACCCATCATTGGATCATAAAGAAATTAACGATAATCTTTCATTTTTATATGAGAATTGAAGTCAGTATTGTATTTTGCTTAAAAATTTCTTGTTTTAAATCATATTTACATTTATAGTCTCGTTCAATTGCAGAAGAGAATTTAGTTGATGCTCTGTTATAATACATACAAAACCGGAATTGCATAAGCCATAATAAATAGAGGTCAAGGAAACATTTTCACTGAAGGAACGTACTATTTATACGCATAACGTATTTTATTATATATGTCAAAAGAACATTTCTGCGTATTAACGTATGTATATTAGGGTGGTCCAAAAATGCATGTGAAAAAGTAAAGTCGAAATCTGTATGCTCTCACCTCCTAGGATTGTTCTATACCGAAAAATATATACCCTAATTCTTTTACTTTGAAATCAAAAAATATTTAGAGGTCGCTCAAACTACCCAAAGTTTTCCATGTATTTTATATGGGCAAAAAGGAACTTTTCGTAGAAATGGTATAGAATAGTTAAAAAACAATATGTTTCTACCACAAAGCTCTGCTTATCTGCAGGAGATTCCCAATAATAATACCCAATTGTTTATTTAACCATTTTTTCATTGCAACTATAATTTATAAAATTCCGCCAAAAACCCACCAAACCCCCGAAAAATGCAATGGGGCGACGAATACAAAATCGTTATTTTAAAAAATGGTTAAATAAACAATTTGATATAAGTATTGGAAGCCTCTTAAAGACCAGAGTTTTCCGATCGAAAAATATTGATTTTCAAGATATCCATACCATTTCTACGAAAAGTTATTTTTTCTCCCATATAAAATACATGGAGCGCTTAATTGAGCGACCTCTAAATATTTTTTGATTTCAAAATAAAAATAGGGGTATAATTTTTTTCGACGTAGAACAATCCTTAAAATTCCGACTTTCGTCGTTTTGGACCACCCTAATATACGAATCAAAAAAACAATAACTATTTCAAAATATTAAAATATGATTTACTTACAATAAAAATTACATAACCGTTAGAGATCGATGAAAAGTTCAGTTCAATTCAGGAATGTATTTGTATTTCTTAACGTAAGTGGAAGCAAACAAAACACGGAATATTTTTACACTTTTTTACGTAACTAACTCATATTAAATTTTATAGGGTCTCTCTTCGCGTATACCATTCGTATTTTTCACTAGTTTTAACTTTACATAAAAGTTCGCGTTAATTTTTTACATAATGGTAAAATTCAGGGCACGTCATTTTAAAGTTGAACTTACGATACTTTCCACAGTGACAATATTAAGCGATTTTCTCTCTTTAGACCATTGTGATGTAATAAGAGAAAAATTTTACAATTAAATTAAATCAAATTGTCTTATGTTGTAAACGCAGCGTTATCATGAGTTTTATTTTCGCCCAAAATTGTTCACTTTTCACTTTCGAATCCGATAGGCTAAACAATTTTTCGCTAACCATTTAAAATTTAAAAAAGCAAATTATATATTGTTGTCCCAAGCATTAAACCATTTTGTTTGTAAACGGCGACACGGGGACAAAGGGTCCGAAACAGGGACATGTCCTGGAAACGGGGACGTATGGCTGCCCTATTCTAGAAGGGCTTATCCATTTACAATTTATGCGAAGCATAAATTTATATTACTTAGTGCTACAAATGAATTTCAATAAACATTTTAAGTTGCAATAACACATATTTGACATAAACCGTAAGCAAATACTTCAAAGATGTATGCTTTTTATATATTAAAGAAACCACTATAAAAGAACTCCTCCAAAGGCCTTCTGAAGTACGTCCTATAAAATGCCTTCTGGAACGCCTTCCATGGGTAGTGAAAGAAGAAGCCCTTCAATTTATGTCACTCCATATAGAAAAGAAAGGAATGTAGAATGGATGGCATCTTGCCTCTCAGGAAGGCCTTTCGGAAGGGCTTTTAACTCCTGAAATTATCTAATGGGTTGGCTCTCAGAGGGCTTGGAGACTTCTAACTTAAAGCCCTTGAATTGCACTAAAACACGAGGGATATAAAATTGTGTGAAGGATGCACAGCTGCATGCAAATAAAAAAAATGCAATAAATAATACCTTTTTTAAATTGAAGTGTTCAAATTGTTTTTCTTAAAATCTTTAATATTTTCAATTTCAATAAAAAATACACATTTTTTTGTTTAAGGAGGAGGTTATCAGTTCGTCGCAATATTTTTTTTTTATGTATTGAACGTTACCGCATAACTTTGGATCACGTCAACCGATTTCGATAATTCTTTTTGCGCCGGAAAGGTAGTGTCTCAGAAGTGGTCCCATACTAATCTGGTTTAGATCCGATCTTTGGATCATGATATATATATATATTTTTTTTATATGAGAATTGGAATCGGTTTTGCTTTTTGCTTAACAATTACTTGTTAATAAATCCAGTGGTTTTGCATGTTTTTTTCGAAGAATACTATTTTTGACTAATTTTTTAAGGTCAAAGAGTGATTGTGGCTCAATGCCAATATTTTTCCGTGAAAGGGAATCTTTAGCTTTCAAATCCATTTTTCTTTATATGAAAATACTGCTTCTTTCGAAAGCTCTACGATTAATTCGCATGGAGTGTTCAAAATGCACACTGTGCGGCATGTGAAAGGACAAGAGATATATTCTAAAATGCTGTACATATTTTTTTTACGATACATCGATGCCAGTTTCAACCATGTTTTAACATCGATTTAGTGTGCCTCAGACTTGAATTCAAATTACCCATTATGCTCCTAAAGTTTTTTTGACTGGCCATGAATTTTATTACTTACTAGCTTATACCCGCGGGTTTCACCCCGCGCTTTTATACAAATATGAAAAATAATTTAATGATGTTATATTTTATTTCTGTGCCCATTTCGGTATAGCTCGTTATTTTTTAAGCGAGTTAAAAATCCCGTCTGCGCGCTAGGCATACGAAAGATATCAATCCCTCTAAGTTTACCTTAAAATGGTTCCAGGTATACGACGCGTGAACGTGTAACCTTCTTGGAAATTCCACAGCGGTTCTAATATTTCCAACTCAAATTTAGTAACCTGACCTTGGTAAAATACCACTTCCCATTACTGTACCAAATGCCTCAAGAGAGCTTTAGATTATAAAGCCGAACCCGGCTCTCCGTTTTCCACTTAATGAAATTTATTCTGTCAGTACGGCACTTATAAAATAATCTCCATAACAAATTTAAAATACTGATTATGTATTAAGAAGTTTTTAGTATGTATGGGAGGCGACATGCCTGCTTTTTTAATAACTCACATTTTTTCCATGAGCAATTGATATATTTTGTATACACAACTCCATACCAAGTTCCAGTATTCTTCCACAAATACTTCCAGGGATATGTGGCAAGAAAAAGTAAATTTGTACTGAAAGTGCCACGCCCCTCTCTCTTATAACCCTAATCTTCTTCCATGAATTTAGAATTGATTTTACATACCCCATTACCAAGTCCCAGTACTCTACCATGAACACCTCTAGAGATAAGCAGTATAAAACAGTAAGTTTGTACGGGAGGAACCATGTCCCCTTTTCTCCATGAGTATGGAATTAAGTTTGTATACACATCTCGGTGCCAAGTTCCAGTTCTCTGCAATAAACACCTCCATAGTTATGCAGCATAGAAAAATCAATTTGCATGGGAGTTGCCACACTAACTTTTCCAATAACTCTCATTTTTCTCCATGAGTATGGTATTAGTTTCACATACATACATACATATGTATTTCTATACCAAGCTTGAGTGCTTTACCCGAAACATTTGAAGAAATATGCAATATGAAACTTTCAGTCAGTATGGGAGGTGCTACGCCAATTTTCCAAAAACCTCCATTTTTCTCCGTGAATATGAACATGATTTCACACAGTGTTGGCAAACTGTTAATCTGATTAACGATTAAAAATTAACGATTAAAATGTTAATCGCGCTTGACGATTAAAAATAATTACTCGTAATCAACTGTACGATTAATGATAACATTTTTTTAATCTTAATCGCTGGCTGCGATTACGTTTAATTAATTTAAAACATTAATCGTTAATCCAATTAAAAATAAAATCTGATTAATTTTTCTAGTTTGTCCGAGTTTGAAACCAAACACCAGTTATAGTAATTATTTTGTGTTTTACGCTTATAAAAAGCACATAATATAAAAAAATTATAATTATTGTTATTAGTAATACATAAGCTGGGAACTTTTACAAACCTAGTTTGTAAAACGTTTGTTGGTATATATGTATCGTAATGAAAATGCACACCAAATTGCTTAGATTGATGAGGAAACCCGACTTAGCCATACCGGATTAATTTGCTTTGTGTGCACAGGAAAATTCCAGCATAACTTAATTAATCACCAAACCTAATTGATAAAATTAAGAGTTAATAAATAAAAATACATTTTTTAATCGCGGTTACGATTAACTGTTTAGTCAGATTAAAATTAATCATGATTAACTGTAATCAGATTGAATTTAATCGAATTAACTAACTGATTAAAACAACAATCGATTAATGCCAACACTGATTTCACATACACATTACTATACCAAGTTTCAGTTCTCTCAAACAATTACTTCCAGAGGTATGTATGTAATATGAAAATTCCAATTTGTATGGGACGGGCCTTGAGTTATCGGACTTACTTTCAGTCTAAGACCATTCTTGCGAAATCCGTAGTAAGTGTACTAAATTTCGTTCTGATCGGAAAACCGGTTAAGGAAGTAGCCTATTTTTCAATCCAGGTCATAAACCATCTTTGAACAAAATTTCATTTTCGAACAGGTGGCAATTCCTAAAAAAGTAGCCTATTTTCCAGTCTAGGTCATAAGCTAGCTGTGTGCAAACTTTCATGCAAATCAGTTCAGCCATTTAAGCGTATTAATTTAATTAAACTTTCCTAATACGTGATAACTCTTAAAATAGTAGCCGATTTTCCAACATAGGTCATGAGCTATCTCTGTGCGAAATGTCATGCAAATCTGTTCAGTCGTTTCCGCATATTCATTTAATTAAAACTTTTTAACAGGTGGCAACTCTTCCAAAAGATTAACCTATTTTCCACTGTAGGTCATAAGCTATCTGCTTGCAAAATTTCATGCAAATCCGTTCAGAATTTTCCGCGTATTAATTTAATTAAACTTTTTTAGCAGGTGGTAACTCTTAAAAAAATAGCCTATTTTTCAACCTAGCTCATAAGCTATCTGTGTGAAAACTTCCATGCAAGTCAGTTCACTCATTTCCTCGTATTAATTAAACTAAACATTTCTAATAGGTGGCAGCTCTTAAAAAAAAAGTAGCCTACTTTCTAACCTAGGTCATAAGCTATCTGTGTGCAAAATTTCATGCAAATCCGTTTAGTCGTTTCCGGGTAATAACTTAATTAAACTTTTTTAACAGGTGGCAACTCTTCAAAAAAATTCGCCTATTTTCCACTGTAGGTCATAAGCTATCTGCTTGCAAAATTTCATGCAAATCCATTTAGTCGTTTCCGCGTATTAATTTAATGAAACTTTTTTAACAGGTGGCAACTCTTAAGAAAAGTAGCCTATTTTCCAATCTAGGTCGTAAGCTATCTGTGTGCAAATTTTCATGCAAATCCATTCAGTCGTTCCCGTACAGGGAAATACATCCATATGTAAGTAATTTTCTAATTGAATTACAGAGAGGTGGAATTGCAAAGTATTAAATTTTCCTTTTAACTTGACTACAACCTAACAAATTGTGAAGCATCGGAAGCCATCGATATATCGACGTTTTTCTGGCGATGTATCTTAGCATCGATGTTCATTTTTCCGATGCATCGAAACATCGATGTATCGATTTTACTCACCAAAATTTGCATTCCTAGGCATAAAGGTGTGTCTCAGAGAGAGAGAGAGCAAACCTTATGAACTGACGACCAGTGTTGCCACTTGAACTTATTTTTAACACGTTCGGCTGAAGTGCGGGAATTCCCGTCATTCATGTTTCCTTCAATAAAACAATTGCGGGAATTCCCGCGCTATTTGAATAGAGCTTTTCAACCGTCAAAAACGGTCCGCTTCTTATCACTGCACATTTTTAGTGTTGGTAAAGTCTTGAACTACCATCCCTGACAGGCCAACCGCAATTCAAACAAATTTAATTTGGGGAATCCCCATTCAAAGTTAACGTGCCAGTAATTTTTTTTTTGTTGAGGGGAAGTTTCAATAAAACGAAATGCGGGAATTCCCGACAAAAGTGCATAGGAAATGTATGTGGATGAAATTAATTGATTCTCTGAGTGTGACAAATGCGAAAGTTTACTTTTTCTTGTAAAACTAAAATAAATATAATTTTTGTCTTAGTTGTGCATGGTATTTTGTAATAAAATATGGCTAATAAAAATTTGCAAAATTTGGTGGACGAAATATTTGGTGATTCAGAAGACGAAAATTCATCAGACGAGGAGAAGGTTAGTTCCAGTGATGACGATGAGAGTGAAAACAACACAACACATCAGGAAGATTCCATCTACGAGGATGATACCGATATTT